>NC_092859.1:147340308-147382237 GCF_032062135.1 Pyxicephalus adspersus
TATCTATCTATCTATCTATATCTGTTTTATGTAAATAATGATTGCAGTATCTGATTTTTGCTAACACAAATACATAATAATGTACATCTTACAGCTCTCTTAGTGTTAGAAGGGTGTGAAATTTCACACAATAAAACAGTATACTCCCTACCTAGAAGAGAGAGTCATCTCCCACCCACTTCTGCATGATCTGGCACACCTCTACTATTAACTGTACATCATGTCTAAAAGAGTATTATTCAGTTGTGCAGCTGGTTACACAATAGGATTAACCCTTTCTATGCATGTACTTTTCAGCCCTTACAGTATAGGTATTTATATGAATGGGAATTCACTTTATGTAGTTGTTATCTACATGTATCTATCTGCCTATCAATATGTATAGAACAACAGAATTGTTTATTTGAGTTTACATCCTATTTTGCAAGTTCTAGTTTCTGTATAGCATGTATGTCATGGTAAGCATTCACCGTGTGTTAACATATGTTAACATTGCCTTTTCTGTTTTTACTAATTAAATTAGCTGCTTCAAAAAACAGCACATATGCTACATAGTGGCAGAGTAGTCCAAGTTCTTCAGCAGATTTCACTTGTGAATGTTGGTATTGAGATGTGATAGAATGCGCAGGAAATGTATTGTGTTGCTGGTATGCTTTATTTAACATGTTTAGCTGACAATGGGTTGCTTGTAAAATATCTTTGTGATGAATTCAGTTTGGCTTCTACTAAGAACTATGTTATATGACCAGGTTTTTCCATGTTTATACTACCCTATAATAATTCTAGTATGGACTGAACTATGGTGAGGTTGGAATCATACCGGTTTAGCAAGCCAGATATCCCATCATGTGTCCTCTAGAGGGCAACATAGAGACATGTCTGCAAAGCAACATGGATTTAACTATTAGATATATGCAATGGAGGCAGCTAGTTATTTTTATTCTACATATACACCTCTGTTGTAAGAAACTAAATATACAACCCTGGTATAGTCATATCATTGCATGTAAAGATATGTGAAAATACAAAATACATAAATTATAGAAGCAAAGGACCAATCTCTGTGTGGATAGGAGTTAAATTCTTAAATTTTCCATTATTAATGCATAGGGAATGCAGCTATGCCATTGAGTGTTATACTTTACCCATCTGCTGGCATCAGTTTTGACCCAGAATGGCTGCAGAACCTTTCAGAGACATGCACAGTTCAAACCATGATGTGCGCCCCCTCCAGGGCTCCCATCACCTGACATCTCACTGGGCCCACCTACTCTTCTTGCTGCAAATGTCTGCATCTTTTACATAACATCAAGTGCTGGGGTTGATGGAGAGTTAATTGTAAAGGGAGAGAGAAAGGAGGAGATGAATTCTCTTTGTGCCACTGAACATCCACAATGAGCCATCTTCTCTCACCTACTCCCAGTCTGCAGCACATGGCATCAAATTGATCAATGCGAATTCTGCTTGAGAATCGGTATTGTTATTAGCTTAATTTGGCTAATTTAAAAATGAATATATAAGTATAATCACTGCTGTATATAAATGCATTTGCAGCACCATGGAAAGCAAAGCATGTTATTAAAAAAAAACATGTGAGCTATATAAATTTTTGGGTAATGCATCAATTTTGTAATGTGTTTCACACAAAAACAAATATGGCATTGCACTCTGGCTGGTTCATTCTGTGTACAAGTCCTTGTAATCAATTAGCCAGAAGGGTTTAACCTCCTCAAGGGCTGGTTTGCAATGCATGGAAAACGGAAAATGTAGCTAACCACAGTTTTATTGGATTAAAAAGTGCAGTCTGACTGAATGCTATGACCAAACTTTCGACTTCATCTACGGTATTCTATGATCTAGTCTTCAAGATATTCAATTAGGCAACTGTCTTAAATCCATGTATGCATTGGCTTCCATTTCACTGTAGAATCAAATTCATCTCCTTTGCTTTGCCTTCCAATCCCTCCACAATTCTTGTCTCACTTACCTTTCTGACCTGATAGAAAAATACTCCTCTAGCCGCTCTGTTCGCTCCTCCAATGACCTACTAATGACTTCCTCACTCATAACCTCATCACACTCACGGCTCCAAGACTTTTCCAGAGCTGCCCCGACTCTCTGGAATGGTCTTCCCCGTCCTCGTAGGCTTGTTCCTACTTTCTGCCCATTTAAAAGGGCCCTTAAAACCAATCTTTTTATACTCACCTACCCTTCTTCTTATGTCTCTTAAACCCTCACTACTTCCCACCAATCCATATCTCCCTCCTTTTGTGTGATACTTCCCCCACCTCCTAGACTGTAAGCTCTTCGGGGCAGGGTCCTCTCCTCTTCCTGTGTCACTGTTTGTATCTGTCTGTCGTTTGCAACCCTTATTTTAATGTACAGCGCTGCATAATATGTTGGAATTAAATAAATTCTGTTTATTAATAAAAAAAAAAAATATATAACATTATATGTATAACCACAGCATGACTAAGATCAGAAGGAACTGTCTATTGGGCAGGTAAGAACTCTTTTCTCTTACCATAACAACAAGCATGATCTTTATGCTAGCATGTGAGAGTCCATTACCTAAAATGCTTCTTCTTCTGTGCCACCATTAACCCTCCCAAACATACACTGAGAAGAGAGAGATCGTTGAACTCTGGTGATATTATGGATTAACAGCACCTTCATTGTTCCATAGACAATACCTTTAAAGCAACCGAACTACATGTTCACGTTTCACCCAACAGGTCCTAATTAAACAGTAATGTGAAGTTGGTTTTAATTGCTCACCAGCAGAGTGCAACAATCAATTACTTCCGAACCATAATGCTCAGTTGAGCCAGACTGTCGTGTTGTTTGCTAGCTATGCACTATTGCAATGACATGCAGTATATCGGATATAAAAAAGCCCTGATTCACCAAGTGTTTCATGCTTAAAAATATTTGCAGGTAAATCTATTTGATCTTATAACTAATTAACTTGAATTGAATTTGATGAGATCAATGCCAAAGGAAATACACGAACAACAAATTGTGGTTTGCACAATTTACAAACCATGACCTAAAATCAACTCAACATAAACTGTACAAAGTCCTCTGTATTTTATAAACCATACTGTTTGAAGGTGCCCATTTGTATAGCCAAACACATTATTGATGAAGAAGAACTGCTTTAACAATATAACAACAATATTGATGAAGGTGACCACTGATCATGTAAATATCTATCATATGGTCTTGGAAACCTTTGGAAGTCAACACTTAGTATTTATAGGAAAGAAAACCAGATCTCACGATTATTCAGTAAACCTGCCCATCTGTCCAAATTATGCATTGCTATTTTATAAAATAATAAAAGATCTAGCATTCAATTAAAAATGTTACATTTTGCAGCCTAAAAATGAAGCAAAACAAGCTTAACATCTGTACCCGTCTGTAGACTCATATGCTTGGGTGGAAAACTGCTTCCATATAATTATCTATCCTTTCTGTGCATTCCATTCTTACCTCTCCTCTTCACACATCTGCTTCTTTCACTTGGTGCAGAATCCATGACCTATGCTTAGTTTGTTTTGTAAAGATTGTTCTAGAACTATATTCCTGAAAACACTGAGATCCTAACAATGAAATTCTTGGCATTTGCTGAGATGTCACCTTCTTATAACGGAATTAAGAGACTGAATTGCAGTGCTTGTTTACCTCGTAGCTGGATGGATGTCATTAACAGCTTACGACTCCCATCTGAAATGTTTTAAAAATAGGATCATTATTTTTATTATCCTTCCTTTCTAAAGTGCTGTCCCATTCTGCAGAGTTATACCAGAGTGACGTATGCAAACAAGCCAATACAGATGCTAGCTACTGCTCTCCATTGTATATGGTGCGTTCATTAGCTTTCCATGATAGGGCAACTGTAATGGGGATATTGATGGTAGTAGCAATAGTAAAAGAGTCATAGTAAGGAGCCGTTTTATTTTTATTCATTATAGAAAATACGTTTGTAAAGTGGATATTAACACAAAAAGGGTTAGTATCAATGTCCTTTTGGATACAGGACTTTTGATATCCAAAGGTCTAAAAAATGTCTATATGTTCTAGGATTCACCTTAACACCAAGCTACCTGGACAACTAACCACCTTCTGTGCATATTAAGACAGTTGGGTGGCTTCCCTGACACTATAGCATCTTATGCCTCCACATCATTTAGGCTGTTCACATAGGAAAGTGAATCTCCCTGCAAGGGAACTTAGCTAAGTAAAATGGATACATACATTTCCTTACCCATATTCCTTTAGCAAACAGTCCTAGTTTTCACTTAGAACATCAATAGTTCCATAAGAAAGGCGTGGTGCCCATGGTTCCCAGCCAATGGTCCACAGTTTTGTTTCCTCTAACGAACTAACTATGCCCCAATCTACCTTCATTCTTCTTTTACCCTACAGAAAGTGCCCATCAGGTTGAATCCTATTCATCAAGGACTGCCCGGTCCCATGTAGCTCTTTCAAACCAGTTTGGGTAAGCCATCACCAGCTTCATTTGTCATAAAGGCAATATTACCAAAAATATCTCTATATTAGTAACTCTGGGAACATAACTCCTTACAGACTCATGATAGATCCTTCCTCTGAATCAACTATGTACATATGGTTTTATTTGGGATATACTGGTTCTATACTATATTTATTTCCCCAGTGGTTGAACCTGATGGTCTTTTTTTCAACCTATGTAACTAGCTCCATTTATAAAATAGTGGCCCAAATTATGTAAATTCTTATTGAAAGAGCACGCTCTTTATGCTGAGCATTAAACGTACTTACTTGTGGAAAAGAATACAGTATTTCAGTAATGAATATTATAGTAAAAGGTTACTTTCCTGCAAGAGATTTATCATAAGCCACAATCCAACATGAGCCCAGATAGACCACAATAAACACCTTTTTACTTTAAGCCTGCCTTTATTTCCAGCATACACTGCTTTTTCATTGTATTACATTCTCGACTATAAGCCTGTTATGTCTTGGAGACCACAGTTAAGAATATTCATGACCCTAACAGAGAAAGCTCCCTTTTAAAAGAGTATCTTTTACCAATTTGAGCTCTTATCTGCTTAGTTTAACGAGATTGATAATGAGATTGGCAGGCTACGAATGTCTGGTATTGAGATACAGGGCTTTTCTAGCAACCAAACAACTGTGTCTGACAGTTAATGATCATCCACAAACCATCCCAAGTGAGAATACTGAAGAATCAGCTCACTGATGTGTTGTTTCAGCATCTGATTTTTAGATTTCCCAACTTTTAAATGCAAAAATGCTCCATCCCACCATCTAAATGCATAAATTATCTGTTGTTGGTAAATTGCCATAACGTGTTTGAGGGCTTTTGTGATTGGAATCGGGTTTACGCTTTTGGAATCTGCCAGAAAATGTTGGTATATATGGCCTGAATATGAAATGACCTGTCACCATTCTTCTGCCTGGATGCATTCAGTTACACTTGTCTCAACATACTAACCGTTCCGATTTAAGCCTTCATTCTCCATATGTCATTTCCTAATAAAGATTGTAGTCTGATTTGTTACTCCAAGACAGTTGAATGTATATGAGTTGCTGGGATGCGTTAGGACTTACATTTGATTGGCAGAACAACACAGCTCAGATGACATAGGAGACTTTTACCTAAAAAAAATACATGTACTTATTTAATTTACAGACAGCCACTGTCCAGATTAGATCGATTTCATGACTACAATATCTTTACCTGCTTAGACATCTATACATTTGACAATTATATGGAATTACATATTATTAACTTATATTAAATGTGGAAAGCATCTCGTTGAGCAGGATTGGCAGTGACACACCTGTTCTCCAGGTCTGTCCAATGAGGGATTAAGGTACACACACATTGAGGTTGATTTACAAAAGGAATAAAGGCTATTTACATAACAAAGTGAATTATCAGCTTGCAAGGGATAGTTCACTTAGCTTAGTAAATTGGATGAACTAATGATGACTTCCAATCATGGGCAATGAAAATCCATTAAGTCAATTATCCCTTGCAAGGTGATAAGCTAATTTGGTAAGTGGACAGCTTCAATTCCTTTAGTAAAAAAACCCCAGTTCATGTTTTTTAGGGAAAGAATAAAATGATTAAAGGCAAATTATTTTCAAATAAATTTGAAACAAGTGAACCAATCAGAAAGGAAATAATGCTGTCACTTTGATATTATAACCAACTATACAAAAATTTACAAAACAAGTCAAACAGTTGTCGGAGGCAAGATCATAAAAAGCAGTCAAAAGCTTACATAAAACCTGACATAAATGGCAAACCAAATTTAAGCCTTGAATTCAGCCAAAATGTTTGATTCAGATGGAATGGGGAGGGGTTATAGCCTTTGCCAGATTTTTCACCCATTTGCGTTCAAATAGATGTTCTTGCAACTATTTTCACCCAGATTAGAAGTAATGGCTTGAGACTTCTGGTAATGTTTTGTTGCTGCTTTTGAATTATAGAAAAAAAATGACATGAATGTTAAAACGGGACTAAACTAAAAATAAAAAAATCCCACTTACCCGCAGATCCCTCGATGGCCTAGTTCTTCTCACAATCCGGTACCAGGTTGTCCTAGAATTCCTCTTCCTTAATGGGCGCCGCCATCTTCTGTCTTCTTTTCCGTTTTCTTCTTTGGTCTTCTTGCTATGTCACCCAATCTTGCACCTGCGCAGTGTGTGTGACGTAGCTGCTGTTAAAGGGAAAAAAGAGAGCCAATCTCACTGCATGCATGAGATTGGCATCTCTTCCTTCTTGGTGGAGCAGCCAGAGCCTACGGGGATGAGTCACGTAGGTATCCTGGGAGGCTCCGTGTTCCCATTCAGTCTTGATCGCCACGGCATTCAAGACTTAAAGTAGTGATGTTGCACCTTTTTTTTTTAAAGTAAAGGTGTTGAACTTAAAAAAAATAACATTTTTACTTTATTTAGAAGGGTTGTCTACCCTTCTATGTAAAGTAAAAATGTTAAATTTAGGTCCTCTTTACCTCTTCCCTACTTTAAAAATCAAAAAAAAAAAAGAATAGTTACCATTTGCCTTTCAAGCAAAAAATCTGGTATCACGTTTTTTCATGGAAAATGTATTCAGGTATTTGCAAAATTTACAAGTCATGTTAAACTCTGAAGAGATCACAGAACATTTACTGACAATTCTTTTAATGATCCATGGCCAATGAACACAACTCAATCCAACCATTCATAGACAGATCAGGAGAAAGTCACTGAATGCCTATAAAAGAAACTCAAAATCTACAAGTCTTTTGCATTTAATTCTGCAGAAAATTATTAAAATTTAACGTTAAAAAAAATATTTTTCTCCAATATCCCGATTTAATTTAAATAAAAATGAGAACTCATTTATTTATCCTTGATTGTTTAGTATGTATAGGGGCCCAAAGACTTTAGATGTCAACACCCAAGCATTTACATCATGAAGAAGAGCATTGTCATCCTATTCAGTTGTTCTACTGCTTAATCCAGGGATCGGCAAACTCCGGCCTTTAGGCCAGATACAGCCTAGCCAGTAGTTTGTTCTAGCCTAACGCCCCCTGGCCAAACTGGCCTAATGCCAGCACACAAACCGCGCCTAAGCCGTAGCGGCCGGAGCTCTGGAGCCACATGCAGCTCTTGAGCCTCCGTGTGGTGGCTCCCTTCCCTATTTACCCCGGCCGGCCTTAACACTTCCGCCGCAGGGGTAAATATGGAAAATCTCCTCCCCTCTGTATACATTGCGGTGGAAAGGGATTTTCCTTCAGGAGGGCATTCCTGGCGGGGGTGGCATCATTGGGGCAGGACTCAAGCCAAGCCTAGTGTGCTCCTGCCTACTCCTGAAATGGCCTAATGGCCAAAAAAGTTTGCTGACCTCTGGCTTAGACTAACAGATATTTAGGGAGTTACTTAGAGCCTACATGTATATTAACTTCCAGCATAGACTGACTTATCTTTACTCTCCAATAACCTGTATCTAATTCTGTATCTAATCACAAAGACTGACCATACAATAAATGACAGGGTAAAACTTTATAAAGTATAATAATGGTCACTATAGACCGCATGTATCAGCTTGAAAATGCAGAGAATAGCAATTATTACCCCAAAGCCACCAATGAGATTTAAGTATTCATCTTCCAGTTACCATTAATTCTACTGACATGGGGACACGACCCTGTTTGCTTTAGATCCATTCAATGCAATAGATTTTTCAGAAACTTCTGAATGAAAAAACATTGTAACAGTTAAGAAATGAGATTAAGTCCAGACTTCAAAGGTTTGGTTAGAGTTTCCCAATCCCTACAATAGATTCTATAGCTGAATACTGTTAAAGAAAAAAGGAAAAACACACAGCAAGAAAATGGTCAATGGACGTATTCTTCATTTGCCTATCAAACTCTGTGCTTTGATAAATGAATGCGTGTAAACAATGCACTTAGAGGATTACCATCTAAAAGAATAATTGCTGAAGCGTGAATTTCAAAACATATATTTGTTTTGTTAAGCAATGTTTTTGTGTGTGTATGTGCGCAGGTTTTTTTTGTTTTTTCTTTTTTGTATAATGATTACAATGTTGAAACAGTCCTTATGAAACAAAATGGAGCGGCCATTGAAATGTACCCCAAGTTCTCAGGACTGTTAACATGTTCTGCCAGCTCGTTGTTTGTACTCTTCATGTCTTTTCAGGATTCTGTTTCTGTATTT
Source organism: Pyxicephalus adspersus (assembly GCF_032062135.1). Classification (NCBI taxonomy): domain Eukaryota; kingdom Metazoa; phylum Chordata; class Amphibia; order Anura; family Pyxicephalidae; genus Pyxicephalus; species Pyxicephalus adspersus. The sequence continues at coordinate 147,349,048 of NC_092859.1, forward strand.
GATTATTTCAAAGAAGAGTTAGGGGCCCGCCGCTTTAATGAAGTCCATTCAATCAAGAAGCCCTTGGAAGCATGCATACTGATGCCAGCCTACTAAATGACCGAGCAGGAGAACATGTCTGAACATAGACGTCCAATGCTGGCAGGAGAATAAGCAAGTCATGCGGTTCATTCTTCTTTGGGTTTTACACATCTATATTGCACTCATTTGTATCAAAGCTCCATATAGTTCCAATTTACAGGTGTTTATTATTTTTATTGAATTTTCTTTGGTGGTAATATATAAAACTACATGACCTATAATAAAGAGTGTATAGGACATAGCAATTTTTGTACCATCCAGACCAGATTGCTCAAAAAAAAAGGCAGCAACTATACCCAAAATACTCAAACAATATACAATCTTACATCCATGGAAATACGTGTTGTAAGAGTTGTTATGAAAAACAACCAATCCAAAAATATAGCTTATTAAGTGTTAAAGAAATTTATTCCAGGTTTGCTGGATCACCCAGTGTCACTGATGAAAGTGTATCTTCTCCAGAGCCTTGGAGAGCTTTATCTAATCAGGTTCATTGCTTTGATCAATTAACTTTCAAACCAAATATTGATTGTAAACACATTTGTATCATTTGTATATTGTATATTATATATAACAAATCTCTGCTCTCCACTGGTTCAAGTTACCCTGCTACAGTTGGAGACGGTGGAGTGGCGTGGAGCTCTATGGGTGCACATGGGTTATGCCAAGTAAATGAGGGAGATATTGATCAATTACCTGGTCATGCACCAGACTGCTGCTTATTTATTGGGTGCTGGATAGAAAATACACACACAAAAAGAGGAATATACAAAGTCCATATTAATAGAGTACTTGGTGGCATTTAAAGCTAAAACCCCCTTTGCTAACCACTACTAAAGATGAGCATAGAATATTCAAGCAGGTAAAATTCAACTCAAAAATCTGACTTCAAGTTTGATTTGAATCTGTTTTGGCAAATTCGACTTTGGGAAAAAAATTGAGTTTTTTTTTTCTTTTGGACCTTAAAGGGTATGGGGCAGTGAGCTTTGTATGCCCCATGTCCTGTTCATAAAAGGCAAGAAAAAGGTAGCCCTCTTTACTTTGCCAAAACCAGACCTCCCTCTTCCTTCAACAGTGGCAAGGACCATCACTGAGGGAAAAGACCTTATTTCTACAACGTGATCCCTGTGTTCTGCTGGTAGAACCCCACAACACAAGGGTCCTTATTTATTAAAGCTCTCCAAGGCTGGAGAGGATACACTTTCATCAGTGAAGCAGGGTGATCCAGCAAACTTGGAATGGATCTGGTCCAGGATTCAAAACATTTGCTATCAAATGACCTTTAGGAAATCCATTCCAGGTTTGCTGGATCACCCAACTTTACTGATGAACGTGTATCCTCCCCAGCCTTGGAGAGCTTTAATAAATCAAGTCCAAGGAATCTGGAAGCCCTTCAAATATCCACAACCTCACCCTGGGTAATAAATATATCTCCGACTGATACCTACCATATAATATCATTCAATGCATGTGCCTATGTATGTTTAAAAAAATGCATCTTTAATTATAAATGTAAATTCAAGACCTTTCTTTCGTTTCCCCTTTCACTGTCACCAATGTACAGTTAGAGGTTTTTTTTCATCCCAGCTTTCCTCACTATTTTTTACTGAACATATTTGCTTAAGACAGCGGGCTTATAGTTTGGGAATATCCAACTCCTGAAAGTTTTTGTTAAGCTCCTATGAAAAGACTCAATGGCTGGGAATACCATTCTAATGACATGGGAGCACAGCTTACTTAGAAGATGAAAAGAGACTTGTAGTCTCATAGCAAACCCTTACATTCGTCAAATAGGAGCCCTAATGATGGGGTGAGAGCGAGTGAATGCCTAAAACAAACTATAGAACAGCTAAAATAAAGCAGCCAGGGGTTTAAGATATATTAAATTACCATGATTAGGAATTTAGGCATAGCTCAGTCCTGTTGGAGAGGCTGGGGAGACTGAAAGTACAGCTATTCATTTCTGGGGAGAAGGTCATGGGGTCAGGGAGGTTCACAGGACCTGCTCCCATTCTTATGCTAACACATAATGCAGACACTGGGGCTTACTGGCCTGGAAGATATAAATGATTTTGCAATAATCCCGGTCCCTGTATTTGCGAGAGGACTAGCTCTATAGCTAATTGCAGCTCTGCCTCCTTATATTACAATCAGGCTTGTTATGATTCCCGTGACAAGTAAGCAGTTATTTTTTTCCCTTGTGGCAATATTATGTGAGTCAGGTCAGGCCAGCCTCAAGACATAAATGGACTTGGGGCAAAGATCATTCTTGCTGCCTGCAACCACCTGTGTAAAACAAGAATTAATCTTTTCGCTAAGGTGTCTTACCATTTTATTTTGTTTTAGTGTTCATTTTGTGGCAGCACTGAAAAGATTTAGGCTAAACATTTTGTTGTATAGATGCATTTTTTTTTATTTCATTAAACATTCTTAAGACCACAATGGCTGCATAATTTAACAGAAGAAATGCTGTTGTTCTAAACAAAGGGTCTCAACGGATTGTGTAGCATTTCCTTCTGCTACAGCTGTATGGTGCCAATGTAGACACATATTAGGGTGTGTTGAGATAACACTGATTGTGTGATCACGGTGAAATGTAGTGATCACCAGCTGGGTGATTATATTTTCCCACGCTCAGGGAATGGAGAAATGGATAAGCATGAGCATATTTTAAACATACTAAGTGATGAATGACATTGAATGACATTGTAACATTTACAAGTAGCACCAGTCAATGGACTGCAAACATGGCAGCTGCTGAAGATAAAAAATCTGCTCAAGATTCCTTAATCTGCATACGGCTACGTTCACACGTGCAATAATTATAATTAGAAAATGAACGATTAACTACCAAACAACGATTATTCACGATTATTTTGAATGATCGTATTGTGCACAATTCTGTACATGCTGTGTAGGATGCAGGAAATGACGTGTACAGGAGAAAGTGTACTGCAGAACAATACACAATCACTGAATCACACAATAGATAGCAAAAGTCGTCACCCAATCAAATACGTTGGGGCGGTCATTTGTTTCCACGGACATTCCGCATTCATCGGCATCGTTGGCCAGTCGTAGCACACTTTATTTGTTAACGATTACCGGACGATCAGTTGTTAGTCATTAGTTTCCAGCAATAATTACGTTCACATAGCTCCTCTTACGTTAAGTGGGAGTGTGACTCCTGAAGAATGTTCTTTACAAATACATTTAAACTTCTAAATCTGATTACAAACCATGAAAACCAGCTTACTACCAAAAAATTTATAGATCAGGCTTTCTGAATGGGAGAGACAGCAAGTCTTGCAGGGATGCAACTGGAAATTGGTGGGTCCCCTGCAAAATTTTGGATGCCACCTCCCAAAAAAGTAGTGCAAGCACTACGACAATAGCTGTTTGGGGTTCACACACAACTGCTGCTGTTTTCAGTAAGATTTGCTCAGGGAACGTTTGGCTGGCAATGCTGTGCCAATTGGGGTGGGTATACAGCAGGAAGGCTACTAATTCAAAAACCATGAGCCAGTACAAACTTTGGGCCCTTTAATAACCCCCCCCCCCTCCCCCCATGTCCCTGAATGACTTTGCCTAAAGCATACCTAAAATCATGCATGCGCAGTGAGATTGGCAAGTTTTTTTTTCATCCTAAATCACCCAATCTCGCTCCTGGGTCGGGTGACATAAAGTTAAAGAATCTGGAAAAAGAGACGAAGATGGCGGCGCCCAGAGCGCTGGCTCTGGAATGGATGCTGGGATGATGCAGGACCTGATGCAGGACACCTATGGATAGATCGAACTGAAGCGAGATTGAAGGTAAGTGTTTTTGTTTTTTTTTGGGTGATTTCAGTTTAGTTCATCTTTAAGGAAACCTTTCTTGTTTTCTGTTTTTCTGCATTACAAACAACTAAACAAAAGGCGATACCAAATCAGCAGATTACTAGCAATACAAAGTGAGATAGACTAGATTACATTAATCCTAGGTAAACCAAAGATTTCGGAACACCTTAACAGCACCTGACTAAAAATTATCATCCAGTAGCAATTTCAACACATTTGGATAATAATAATAATAATATTAATAAAGTTTGAACAAAAAATACTTGGACTCATAATTTTCAAGTAGAACGTAGAAGGGGTGGGGTGGGCTGCAAATATAAATCTATTTCTTGAGAGTGAGAGTTCAGAAACAAAATAAATGTCTTCTCTATATGTTGGGGGAAAAAAACAAGACAAATCAGTTATTTAGCCCGATATATTTCATCCTCGTCAGACATTTTTGGCTAAATCCCTGTCTTTTGTTTCTTTGAATTAAAAATAATTTCAATGCCAAAACTATTGCTCTGGTTGCAGATTTTGGTTACCTCCAGATTTAAGTCACTATCCCAGTTAATAACAGAGAGGTCACAAAGTAGTGTTTTTGTATGATGAGTTTATAACTTCTGCAGACATATCTCGGTAAATGAACCAGGAAAATGCATTTGCCCAATTTCAATAGTTCCTTTTATTGTTTATTTATACAGAAAACCGTATTTGCTCAGTACATGAATGCACATGCTTGGCTGAAACAACTGTGCATGTTTATTCCATGCAATTATAAGGAAAAAATGTCAAGTTACATTCCTGTGGGTGGCTGAATCTGCTTTTTAAGCATGTTAGTCCTGCCAAAAATGTCGGGAGTGTGTGAGTATGAAGCTGCCCACACATACATTGATTTCTACATTTGGTTTGTACCTTAAAGGCCTGGATTACCAACACTCACCCTGTATGAGGAATAAATTACTCCTGACATATTATTTATACCTGTTGGTCATTCACCACCAAACTACAGTCTATAGTAGCTTGAAAAAAATAGTCCATCCAAAATCAAAGAGTTCACAAAATACTATGACATTATTATTTGTGTGTAATGTACAACACTGTATTATTAACTCAAAAAGGTCTGTTTTTTTAAGGTAGTGAAGCTATTACTCCTACTAAACACATTGTTTTATTGTATTTAATTGAATTTTAATTAACTTCTCATCCCTAAATCCAGTCCAATGAACATTCCTCCTAATAACCAAAGAGAGGTGAGGGATTAAGGGAGCACAGATAATGATTATTATGATTTATATTAAGTATAACAATAGTAATAATGAACACTGAGTTTTGGTATTTTCTTGAAAACAAAACAAAAAAGGGGGCAAGCAGCTTAAGAAAATCTTGTCATTCTGGGAGGCTTCTTACATAGATAACTCCATTGGCCATAAAACTAGAGCAAGGAAATGAAAGTAGCTCATCTTTCTGGAAGGAGGAACTCCAATCTATCTTTTATTGCACATTATCAGCCATTGCTGCTCTCTGACACTTTGAGGTCATTTGGTTCCTCCAACCGCTATGTTACTATGAGATTCTGTAGGAAAGAACCACAGAGCCCAGTGGGGATCACACTATTTGGCACATCTGGATATTTTAGCTCTGCAAGAGCGACCGGGAGCAGCAGGTTTACTTTTATTACTTTGCTCTTCAGTGTTCTATGGAACCTTAGGCTAAGTACACGAGTGCAATAATTGTCATTGGAAAGGATCTTTAACGATCCCTTCCAACGACGGCACGATGCATTAATGGGTGCTGTACATACAGCACCGTTCTGCTCCATGAAGTACGGGGGGGGGGGGGAAACGAAGGAGCGACACCCTGCTGCACTCTCTCCCTCTTCAATTTCATTATGATTGCCTGTCATCCATTGCCCGTGGATCCGCCAGGATGGTCGCTTGGACAATGGATGACGAGCATTGTACACATGCAAGATTCTCATCCGACATCAGCCCTAAACTAATTATCGGATGAGAACTATTGCATGTGTGTACGTAGCCTTAGATTTTCTCCAGAGGTTTCTAGGGGTTCCTTGAGCAATGTGTGCCTCTGAGGTCAGTTTCAAGGACACAAATTATCTTTTTGGCTATCTGTAGTGCTGACATTTTTCCATCTGGCCATCAACATAAGCAGCATTCTTCCTGCTGACTACCACAGTAATGTACTGTGAGCTGTAGATATGATAATTATAGTAGGGGATTTAATATTTCAAGGGTTGCCCCATGTTAAAAGGTTGATAAATGATGATCTAGTTTAGTTGACCTCACTGAAAAAAAAACAGGTTACCTATATGGTATAGGTAAGTTGACATAAGTTGACACAATTCAACATCCAATTAAAAAAATACATAAATAGTAAAACCAAATGTCAAAATAATCTGAAGATCCTAAGATATTGGCAGTAAGCAGTAGCAAAGTGATGTTGGTGGAATTGAGTCTTCTAAGAACCCATGAACATTTTTTTTGTGTATTTGACTATTATTTATGTTTTGACTTTTCTTTAGGACGAACCCCAAACATTCTTTGATGGAGTGTCTTCCAAGTTCACGCGATTGATTTTCTACCAAAGAATATTTGGAAGAATGATTTGTGAATGCAAAATACACTTATTTCAACTTTTTCTCTGACTTTTTATTCTTTCTGTGAAAAAGATTATAAAGCATGTGAGGATTTTTGGAACAAGATCAGGACCTGGATAGCTAAAATAAACTTGCAGTCAATTGCAACCCAAAATAAACATTAAACACCTTTTTATTGACTTTATTTATTTCACCAGTAAAAAGTTTATCAAACTCCCATCAATTGGCCCTATAATATAATAAAAAGTCTTGTTCACTAAAAGGAAGACGCAAAAGTCAAGAAGGATGAAGCCAAGCCAAACTTTTATGACAGCAATCCCAATACCATGATTGTTTTTTATTTTCTACTCCACACTAAAGATAACAGTGATGACATATGAAAGATGAAGTTTCATGGACATATGATCCCCATGTAGACATTACTTCCAAATTAGTCCTTTAAATAAACATTATTTCAGAATAATTTTAATGATATGTGTTTGTATTTCATTCACTATAATTAACTTATGCTTGCCATAAATGAACATGATCAGCCATCATTTGCAGTGGGCAAGTTGCCATGGCTGACCAAGGATATGAACTAAATATTGAAAATATTATCTATGACTAGGAATTGTACTGTTACAAATTTCCTTTTTGTCAGGTAGGATTGCCAGGTCTTTCACTTCAAATCATGCAAATAAAAAATGCATAGCTTCATAATTATGAATACAACTGAAGACAACATGCATTTGAATAAATTCCAAGTTTCCAAATATTAAAGAGGAATAGTGACAAGCAACAAGGATAAATAATGCTCTGAAAATATTCAAATTGCAATCCTTTCATGCAATTGGAAGGAAAGGGATAACATGTCTACAATAAAGAATTCTCTTTTTTTATAAGTAATGAGACCTCAAAATTTATATTTAAAGTTGAACTCCAGGTAGATAAGGACTCTGGGTGGCTCAGTGACCACGTTGCATAGCAGAACTCGAATCACAAGCAAGGCTGAACTGAATTACAATCATTTGCTTGGTTATACAGTTTACATATGTATTGCTATCGTGCATTTATTATTTGCCTGGTATCAATGTGTGACTTTACTAAGTGACATGCAACCAGATCTGTACAAGCACACTAAATTATAAAAAGATGACCAACAAAAACTGAAGCTATTGCAAATACAGCACATAAAATTCATGCATTCCAAGGTATCAACACTTATCACACTGATCTCACTCCTTCTTTTCACCATTCATTTATTATATCTGGATATTAAAAACTTGACCGGAACACTAGAATTCTGCATGTTTCCTTCTTGTCCATATAAAGTAGAGGAAGGAAATTTCCCCTAAAAAGTTGCAGAAATAAATAATATTTTAAACAGGGGGGGTTATGGGGGGGGGGTAAGGTATACTTCTGCACCGGGTCCCTGCCTTAGCTACTTCCTACTTCCGTAAAGGTTCATGGCCAACACTGCTGATGGTTTACCAACCTAACATTCTACCAAAATTGGTGCAGCATTGTGCCAGATGAAGTGGACTGATTGATATTAGGACATGCAACATTTATTTGCAACATTCATTTATACAAACTAATAACACCTATATATAAATGTATGGAAGCACACCGCACATTCTCACAAATGTATTTTTAATCCATGCTTAGATAGAGTTATGCTTAGATAGGGTTAGGTATAAAAATATATAGCATTTGACTTATTTAGTTGCTTTTTGAGTTCTATTGTATTGACAATATTTGAAAAGGCGTTCCCATTATTTTTTGCATTGCATCTTCTTTATTTGATCTGTTTTTACGTTGCTACCTTTACGGTTCAATATACTACAAGTAGTTGCCGGGTTCAGGACATTTGACATACAGATGCCTCCTAGATACCAACAGGGCTTCCCTGCTCGCTGTGTGCAGAAAGGAGGCTTGAAGGAGGGGAGGGGGCAGTTTTCATGACTTCCAGAAGAAATCTTTTGCTAAACACAGCTGAGGTTGGGGGTGAACTTAGAGGGGTGAGCTCTTTCTGCAGCCCCATGTACCTCTTTAATGACCAAGACAAACTCTGCAGTTGTTTCTTTTTGCATATCAAAGCACAGCTTGCTCCAGAAGGTAATGAATGTCCAGGCTCCATAAGGATTTTTTTTTTTGCCTTGTTTTTGATTAACTCAGAGTAAGAATTTTATACAATAACTGACACCCTTCTGCCTAATAACATGTTGAGACAAACATCTGTCCTAATTGTATTTATTAAAAATAATGTACCTGTTCCGACTTACATACAAATTCAACTTAAGAACAAACCTAGAACAAACAAGTCCCTATATCGTATGTAACTCAGGGACTACCTGTACTCTCATGGGATGTAAATGTCCCTTACATTTATAAAGATCAGCCAAGAAAATGTTATCACTGTCATATAGCCTTCTTACATTTAAAAGTGTCACTGAACTGACCCTTAAGGGTTTTTCTAGTGACCAGACATGATAAAAATAAAAGAAATATGCACACAGTATTCAAAGATTCCTCTCGTATTGTCTCCTCTACCCCCGGTACCCTAGGTGCTGGCCTCCAAATGTGTATTGGTAATAGACCTTGGCTTTTGCCTATGCCAAACAAACAATTCATTTTCTGGAGTGAACATAAAAGCTAATACCTGGCTGGTTCTTATTGTCGGAGAGCCCAGTTTTCTTCTGCAGCAAATACTGTACCACTGTAATCAACCATATGGAAAGGATTTTGCGCTAATTTTATTACATTCACCATTAAAGAACTTAGTCTTCCTTGTCATAGCTGACATACAATTGATAGCCACCCCCAATGAATAGGGACATAAATATTTTTGCCAGCTGGAATTAACAGGAATGCAGAGCTCTATTCTGTGCAGAAGCTTGCCATACATTGGCGTGGGAGTATTATTTAAAGCATGCTGCTGCAGGCATATATATACTGCTGGTCCTAACATACTATACTCTGCTTGAAATCAGTTTTGTTTTAAAATACTTGCCAAAATATATCTGGTTCCAGCATTCACCGCCTTTTTTTCTGCAAAACCATTGCGGTATACACTCAATTACAGCATGATTTTTTTTTTAATCCTGACACCTCCTACTCCTTGCAGTCCAAAATAGACAATAACTGGCAACAACGTCTGCATCTTTCCAATTTATAAATTAAGTTATACTGTTTTTATAGAAAGAAGTTTATTATGCATACTAGCGTATACACAGTAATTTCTAGATGCTTGCGTGGAACAAGAAGATCTTGTCTGCTGCTATGTATAATGGGACCTATTCATCTCACTGACAAGCAGAAAATCACCAAAGAATAAATGAATTAAAACAAGTCATCAACACGGACCACGTGACCTTACACCTGCATTCAGAAAGACATAGCCAAATCAGCAGGACTGCTTATAGTACATTTCAAATGCTCTTTTAGTAGCAACTGTAGGAGGAGATGCTGTAATCCCTTAATCATTGCGGCTTTTAAGCTGATTGGACCTATGCAGAGTTTCCGTTAGGTCCAATATGTTGACTTTCATTTTTTCATATAATGAGGAGCAGCCTTCAAAGTAGCATCTGTTTGTCCTAATAACTTGATTGAGGTACCATCAATTTCCTGCAGGAGATTTAGGGGTATTTTCCACTTTTCTCTGTGGCTTCTTTTGCGTTACAGCCAGAGATGCAAATCATTTCAAAGCACAAAGTCTATTTTGGCATGTGAAAATAATGGCCATAGTCTTATACCACCTACGGTGTTAAATGCTGTGCATGATATTCTGTATTCGGTACATACTATACTATTATGTTCTTGCAATGAAAAAATGTTTAGTTCAGGACAAAAAAAGATGGAGTAAACTGGGCTCGTTGCTGAACTCCAGCCTGTGGGATTGGGGTTGTTTTGGCCTATTTACATGTTCAAGGAAAATTACCAGGACAGGATTTGATCGCTATACAACTCTAAATCACCTTTGCTTCAGGCTGATGATTGTTCTTGGTGAACAGCTTTTTTGCAATTATTATTTATCACAGCTGCTTTTTTTTATAACTAAAAGTCCTAAATATAGCAAAATACAGGTACCCTACACCAAAAAAGAAAATGCCTCGGTCCCTGACCGATTCAGAATAACTACCTACCCTGTATACACCTGTGCATTTTTATTGGCTGCTTTGTTAGTAGATATAATGGTATTATTTACTAAAAGAATATAGGCTGTTCACATTGCAAAGTGAATTAATTCCTTGTAAAGAATATTTCTTTTTTGCTTAGTAAATGGGAAGAAGCTCTGTTGACTTTACCCATCCAATTATGTGCAAAGAAAATGTTATTTTTGTTTATTTCTTTGCATGTGATTGGGTATACTTTGTAAAGTTAACTGTCATTAAACGGTACTTTTATAGCACTGACATATTACACAGTGCTGTACAAAGTCCATAGTCATGTCACTAGCTGTCCTCAGTGGGGATCACAATCTAATGTCCCTACCATAGTCATATTTATTTATTAAAGTCTAAGCCAATTAAACTAACTGCATGTTTTTGGAATGTGGGAGAAAACCCACAAAAACATGGGGAGAACCTGCAAACTCCATGCAGATAGTGTCCAGGCCGAACCTGAAACCCAGCACTGCAAAGGCCAAAGTGCTAACCACTGAGCCACCAATCACTAGCTAAGGTGATGATTCACCTTGGTATGGGAACAGCCTAAACTCCTTTAGCAAATCAACTCAGATGGTGCAAAGGTGGAGCAGGAAATTGGAAAAGTAAGCATCAGCTGTTTTATGTAAACAACTTTAGGGTTAAGGCATTACCTGTGCCCTAATTTATAAAGATGCCACGCTATTCCAATCTCACTTCTTTACTATAGACTTTGTCTAGATTAGTGATCAGCAGATGTCTGGAGCTAACGTGAGCTTTGTAGTTGGGTTTGCAATACGATAAAATGCATGCATGCAACGGATAGTGCATAATTATCACACTTAGAATGAGTTTGGATGGATAGTTGTTCACAGCAGAACACCATGGTTCACCACTGTCAACCTGTCCACTTCCACTGGTAGACAACTCTAAATCCTTGGTTATCACTAAAGTAAGTTGCAGTGGTTGAAATACCTTTATATTGCGTTACAAGGCCTATTTTTCAGACGCTTTAGCGTCTCTGGGCAGCCTGCTTTTTAATCATTTCCATAGCCTTAAATGAAACTATGTTTAGCATATCTCAACACATTTCCCAGCATTTTGGAGTACAACAGCTGGGGGGAAGATATCTCCTGACACACTGCAACCAGTTCAAGCCAAATGCAAAAAAATGCAGCCACAACCGATTGCATGCAGTTTATATTTAATGCTCATGGAACATGCAAACTGCATTTTTTAACTTGTAAAATAAAAAATCAAAAAGCCAACAGTGCAAAAGACAAAGACAAGACAAATATTCTACCAGCCAAGTAAATCTAAAATAAAACTCTCCACTACTTCATAAAGACCACTAAAAGTGAATTGGAGTCGTTGAAATACCTTTACATACAGGGCTTTTTTTCAGAAGTTTTAGCATCCCCGTGCAGTCTGTTCTCAATCATTTCCATAGACTTAAATGAGAACATTTTCACAAGCATTTGCAAGCATATCTCAACACATTTCCCAATAGTTTGGAGTACAGCAGCTGGGGAGAAGGTATTCCCTGATACACTGCAACCAGTTCATGCCAAAAGCAAACAAATGCAGCCACAGCAAACTACATGCAGTATTTAACGCTTGCAGAAAATACAAACTCCATTTTTTTAACTAGTAAAACAATTAAAAATCCACCATGCAAAACAGAAACACAAGACAAATATTCTACCACCCAAGTAAATCAGAAATAAAACTCTCCACTTCTTTCAAAAAGTCCAAGAAAAGTAAATAATTTTCCCCAGATTTAACAATACCTTATTGAGAGTTTATGTATTTTGCAACCACGCCGAGCTACATGTAGCATCCCACCAGAGGAAGCAGTAACTACAAAGGAACCTCGCCAGTCTGAACATAGCCTAAGTGTGAAATTTGCAGGCTTACCAGGTAAAAAAAGTTAAAAAAAAGTTTGGAAAAGAACCAAATGCAGCTACCACACATGGACTGGCATATGATAATATAGTGATTTATTTGTTGGGCTTTAATATGCTTTATTCTGTGTGCAATATCCCTCATATTTTCTGGCATTTCATATCACTCAGGCACCATCAGCGATCTTTGCCTGCTAATGTTTCATATAACATAACAAGGTTTATTTCTTACAAATATCTAATAAGTCTACATACCCCCTCAGTTGTACCTTATGTGCATATAATACAGTTTTTATTCTGCATGTGATGATCGGGTCTGTTGACCTCATGTATTTGGTAACAAAGTTTTCAAGTGCACCTCGTGTTTTCTCTACCTTGGAACAGAATGTCTCTTCTATATCAATTTACTATTGTTGTGCAGTGTTACTTTAGTACTTTCCAGGGCCTTAATGGACTAAAAAGAATGGACAACTCACGCTGTGTACTAGAGATGACAACCTTGGAGGGAAGCTTTCAGGATAATAGGTTATCAACTCAAGAAGCACACAACTATAAAACGTGGATGTGCTCAAATAAGCAAACTGAGAGTAAAATATATGTGATTACACTATATAATTAAATAAAATCAGAACAAGATCTGAGAGTTTGTTATTTGGAAGTTACACAACTTTGTTCACAAAGTGCAAGATGTAGATCTGTAGATATGTTTAAAGTCAAGCCTGGGTGGCAACCATGGAAGCCTCAGTGGAGGAGTGAGTGTTGCCACTCAGAGATAAAAGTAGGTCATTAGGAAACCAGGTTAGCATAAAGGGAGAAAGCCTAAAAACTCCATATCCAAGAACTGGTAAGCTGTTTATATGTTGCCTTTTTGGTTTGAGATTTGGAAATGCTTTCATTTCAATACCCAATATCCTTCACAATCTGCCTGACCGAAGTAGACTTATCACTCCAGAGCACTTACAATCACTCATTATCTGAATCAGATGAAGAATAGATTAGGGATGAACTCAAACACTATTGATTAAATACAGAGGGGAGATATGACAGATGCTTGAGAATACATTTGGTTTTCTTTGATGTTCATAAATGTCACCTGTGTGTACAGTGTATGTAAACCCATTTGCACCATTTCAGCTGAATGTTTAACAAATAAGTACCAAATAATGGTCCATATATCAAAGCATTTCCATAATTGTAAATATAGATTTTTATTCTCATCTGAGGTCATGTGATCATATTTCTCGGCAGAGGGCTATTTGTAGGCAGAGCTATGCAGTAGCATCTTGCAGACATCGCTGTAGAGTTTCTGTGTCTATTGCCTGGCAGGATTCTGATAATACAATGCTGGAGAAGATCATTATAGGGTAAAAGAGTAAGGCTAAGTACACACATGCAATATTTTGTTGTTGGAAAGGATCCTTCACAATCCTTTCCAACATCAAAAGACTGAACTATGCATGAACGAGCGCTGTACATACAAGACACCATTCTGCTCCATGGAGAGGGGAGGGAGGAGAATGATGGAGCGGCACCCCGCTGCGGTTTCCTCCCTTCACTTTCATTATGATTATTCGTCATCCATTGTCCATGGATCTGCCAGCACAGTCGTTCGGACGGTGGGCGATGAGCACACTACACACGTCAGATTCTCTTCCATATCAGCTCTGAGCTGATTATCAGGCTTGAACCATTTCACTTGTGTACGTAGCCTAAGGTGTGTCAAGACAATGCTTTTCTAAAGAGAGAAAATGAGCATGCGCAGACAAGATGGCAATGCATAAAAATGATTGTACAGCGTTGCCACTGTCAATAGGAAATAACTGTAAGATATTTGCAATCTGTTTTATTTAAAAAAAAAGCAAACATGGGTTTTACTTTAAAAAGTTGAGTTTACTGGCACTGTAATGACCAAATCTAAGCTCAGAGCCATGTGTAAAATCCCTCTTATTTAAAGTGTACCTAAATTTAGAATTTTCACGTTACATAAAAGGGTAATGAACCCTTTTAAGTAAGGTAAAAATTCTGTTTTTTTTATGTGCATTACCCTTTTTTTTTTTTAATTCTCAGCCCCCTAATTCTCAGCGCCTAGGCGGTAGAGCATGAATGGGAGTGCAAAGCCTCCCGGATACCTACATCAGGCATCCGTGAGCGTGAGCATCTCGGGCATGCACAGAAGGAGCCTTTTTGCTCAAAGAGAATAATTTGCAGATCTCACACATGAGCAGTGAGATCGGGAATTTTTTTTTTCATCCTACGTCACCCGATCTTGCGCCTGAAGAAGAATAGACGAAGATGGCCGCACCCGGCGCAGTGCCGGCTCCGGGGCATATGCCGAGACGACGCGGGACCCGATGCTGGACACCCCCGGATGGATCGGACTGCTCTGCAGAATTGAAGGTGTGTTTTTTTGGAGTTTTGAGTATAGTTCTTCTTTAAGGAGATTTAGTTACACCTTTTGTGCAAATGTTTAATTTTATGGAGTATATAAAATATTTATTGTCTCTCTACAAAATAAATTCTGGTTCTCCAATAGAATAAATACCACGCAAAGAAATCTTTACCAAAAAGGCTGCAGCAAT
Organism: Pyxicephalus adspersus; assembly: GCF_032062135.1. Classification (NCBI taxonomy): domain Eukaryota; kingdom Metazoa; phylum Chordata; class Amphibia; order Anura; family Pyxicephalidae; genus Pyxicephalus; species Pyxicephalus adspersus. The sequence continues at coordinate 147,364,172 of NC_092859.1, forward strand.
TCCTTAGCTACGTGCACAATATGTAGATCTGCTCACTCTTTGTTGAAAGAAGCATAGTTGATCTGCAGCCTTGAAATAAATGTCTGAACGGTTTTTAAAGAGAATGCTGGCATACAAGGTAACTACTTAGCATGTCAATTAATTCTCATAATTGAAACCAAAGCAGCCACAGACGTAGCTGGAAAGTTTGCAAATAAATAGTATCATTGCAACCAAAGAATACATAAAAAGCGTAAAAAATAATATGCTGCAACAGTAAAAAATATATAGAAATTTTAATTATAAATATGGATGGGTAATGTGTAAAAATCATTTGATAAAAAATGTATAGTCGTGTTAACAAAGCTTATTTTTACAAAATAGATATAATTAATGTTAGAAGTAAATTGAGAGAGTGTAACATGCTCATTTAATTTAGTATATTCAGTAGATCAGTATCACTCTAAAAGAACACCTCCGTTTGGAAAAAATTTTGTCTTCCTTACCCTGCACTCTTAAAGTGACAATCTATTTTACTGAAAGGATATTGGATACATGGAAAAAGGTTTCTCTGGCCCACTTCTTAGCTACCGATCTTTGCGTATGTTAAATGTCTGGTTCTCTTTTGTGCGTTGTGGATCCAACTGGCAGCCCCAATTTTACTTTGATGGAGGGGTTGGTGGATGAAACTACAGAGTGCAGTTAGAAATCAGCTTCTGGACCCAACACTCCCAGAAGTGTCGGATGCGGAGAAATGTGCAGGCAGCTCAGGCAGTGGAACTGGAAATTATTGAAAATCTTCCTATTCATGTTGCTGAGGCTAATGCTGACTTTTTTCCTTCACCTACTGATACTGGGGCATTGTTTAAACTAATGGCAGTTTTTTTTTCCAACCTACGGGGTATATTTAATGTGCGCTAACTGTGGAAATTTATATTCCAACTTATGGGGTAGAACTGTTTCCTTACACTGACGATGGGTGATATTTCGTTCATGCAAAAATGAAATGATTGTTTCCTTACACTGACACATCTGTGAAAAGTTTCCTTCAACTAATGCCAGGGTATTATTTTATCTCTAGCTGATATGGAGAGGGTATTTTATTTCTCGTTGACCTCATTATTGGCCCATTCTTCCCAACACTGATGTCCTTTTGATTTTTCCTCATCGACAAATAACGCCAGGGCATTTTATCTCCCACTAACCAATGATTTTTTCCATGCAGATATATTTTTTTTCTCTTAAGGTCTGTTACATAATCCTAAATACTGTACTATCAAAACTGTACTGTACATTTCATACTTCTGATTTACTGTGACCCCTATACTCAGGGGTGTAGTTGGGTGAGCACGGGTGGGAACGCCGTGCCCTCACTTTTTTCTAGAATGGGCACGCGTACCCACTCTTATTTTGCAAAGAATTCTTTGGTGGTCTGCGGCTCATGCCGGTCCATCAGTCCGCCCTCCTGCGGGGTTAGTAAAAGGACCCTGCTGGGGGGGGGCACTGGTCAGAGCCGCAGACCATGTCTCCTGAATTGAATTGCAATGGATTTGCAGGCTTAGGGAGGTGGCCGGGTTGCATCCCTGAACACAACCCGCCCACTCTCCCATCACAGGGAGTAGGCGGGTTCTTGTATCATGACGTCATTCTCGGGGAAGCTTCTTCCCCTTTGAGTGACACATAGGCAGGAGTGGGCCATGAATAGTACTGTGCCCCCTCTTCTTTTTTTATACGACTACACCCCTGCCTAAACCACGCACAGCATATCATCATGAGCAATGAGCCCAATGTTAAGGGGTCAATTTTTAACTAACCACTAACTTCAGGTGGAACTTTTTTTTTACTAACTATGAATGTAAAGAGCATTTCACAACTGACCGACTGACTACATTACCCATTTTCCACATGCATACACCAGACATGCATTCTGTACATTATGTTATATGTTAATACTCCAGAAGTATGAAAGCACAGGAGAAAAGTCATTTAGCCAAACTGAAGATTTATTAATGTTTATAAAAGGTGGTTTATGGTTTGAAACAAAAGCAGGACTCCTACTACTTTTATATTGACTTTCTGCAACTTTGAGTCTCTGCATCAGGGAATAATAGGCTAGAAAATACTATTCTATGGTTCTCATATATCTACCTCTGGGAACAGAAAAGGTAGCTCATTGTACCCTATATAATTATGAAATATTTTTTAAAATTCTGAAAGGTCTCATGCTTGTAAGTACAATATATTCCAAAATACAGTGTTGTAATAAAAGTAATAAAGTAGTAAAGTTGTAAAAAAGTAATAATAATATTAAATTCACCCAAACATACATATTTAGCAAAATAGAAGTAGGAGAAAAGAAGACAGCTGATCTTAAGTCAGCAGATGCAATAGTAATGTGACATTTTTAAACCCACCCAGTCTGTGGTTCTCACCAGCTAGTTCCCCTGCTGCTATGGGCATTCAAACAAGCTGTTATATCTATGGTTGACTTTAGAAGCAGCTTCATACATGATGTGCTAGTATAAGACAAACTTTTGTTTTACCTTACCTTACTGATCCAAATCCTCTTTCATTTGTGTTTCATATGCTCCCCCTCCCAGATGCTGCAGTTCACAGTGGGAGGGTTTAGTAACAGAGGCATTGCTGTCAATCAAGAAAGCAGTGGGTGGGAGTGGGTGTGACTTGTGGTTGATTGACAAGCTTCAGTTTTGTAAATCAGCAGTGATAATTCTGAAAGCCCCACCCCCCTATACATCATCTCATCCTGCTGCAGTGCACACACAGACAGCCTACATAAGCGGCAACTATGCTCTGAATTTATGAGCGATGCAGCATCCTTGTCACATCATCACACACTTGGCATCACCTTCGATTCTGCCCCCTCATTTACCCCCCATATTCAGAACATTTCCAGGTCCTGTCACTTTCACCTGAGCAATATCTCCAAAATCCGCCCCTACCTGTCCCCAGAGACCACCAAACTCCTTGTCCACGCTCTTATCATCTCTCATCTGGACTACTGTAACATCCTTCTCTCTGGTATTCCACTAACCCGACTCTCTCCTCTACAATCTATTATGAATGCTGCAGCCAGACTCATCCATCCTTCCCTCCGCTCCTCCTCCGCTGCCTCTCTTTGTAAATCTCATCATTGGCTTCTATTTCACCTTAGAATCAAATTCAAGCTCCTGTGCTTTGCTTTCTATTCCCTCCACAGTTCTTGCCTACTTACCTTTCTGACCTGACAGAACAATACTCCCCTAGCGGCTCTCTCCGCTCTTCCAATGACCTACTAATGACTTCCTCACTCCTAACCTCATCACATGCAGGGCTCCAAGACTTTTCTAGAGCCGCCCCAACTCTCTGGAATGGTCTTCCTCCTCCTATTCGGTTTCCTCCTACTTTCTGCTCATTTAAAGAGCACTCAAAACCCATTTTTTAGAACTTGTCTACCCGTCTTCTTCTGTCTTTTGAAACCGTCAATACTTCCCACCAATCCATATCTCCCGTCCTATTATGTGAGAATTCCCCCACTTCCTAGATTGTGAGCTCTTTGGAGCAGGGTCCTCTTCTCCTCACGTGTCACTGTCTGTATCTGTCTTTTGCAACCTCTATTTATTGTACAGTGCTGCGTAATATGTTTGCGCTATATAAATCCTGTTTATTATTAATAATATTAAAAATAATAACTATTTATGTGACTGCCAGGGTAGGTGCACAGAGGAATATTATAGAGGAGCCAAACATTTTTTTTACCTCTAGGGGAATCCCTGCTAAAACCAATTCATAAGGTGTTAGTGGTAAAAATGACCCCTACTTTGCTGGTCAGTGGGAAGAATGTTCCACTTACAATTATGTTCTGTTCTGGTGGAATGCTGCTGACTCTGCAGTAGTGTTTGCTCACATACTATTCAGGCCCAGGGGAACCACTGGAGGAAATATAAGGTTCAATGGCAAAATGGTAAAAAACATATGCAAAAGAGTGTCACTTATGTGACAGCTCATTGAATGAGGGCTTGGTCTGCTGACATCACATCCAAGATGGCGACACCAAGCAGCAATCTCGTGGCTTTTCAATGTCTAATGAAATGTTAGAATAACATATATTATTATGGGATAATTGTTTCTGAAATGTCTAGTCTGGCAGTGATTTTACCCTGGGTAGCCCCAAACACTATATCTGAATTTTTGGGAACATTATAATTAATCAGATGTTTAAATGACTGGATCATAATCCCATCTCATGCCAATGAGTAGCAGATCTCTGCCAGTTTGTACCAGTGCTAAATGATGGCTCCTCCAACTGTGCAAAAGAGTGCAGCCCTCAAAATGTGTTTGCACATCAACCAAAACAGGTCAGATCACAGTGGGCCCTGTGGCACTAAACGTATTTCATGGCAGAATGCTGCTGTTGGGGACCATTGTATGACTGTCTAAAAACTTTTGATTAGTCCTTTTCACACATTTAGTTTGAGTAAAAATACTGTATTCATTTTCATGCATGTTGCTTTTTGTAATTTTTTTTTGCATTTTACATTGATATGCACGCACATCTTTTTGTTCATACACTATAAGAAAGCAATGCCATTTTTTTTATTGGCAAACACCCTGACGGAACCAAATGTGAGAAAAGTGAGCTTTGAATTGGGCATTAACATATATAAATGCACAAAAAAGAATCTTCTATATTTAAAATCATACTAAACTACAGTGCAAATGTATTAACTAGCCACATTGCTGTGATATATATTCCTAATTAATATGTATTTGATCCAGTAGCACACATGCATTTTACTGCAGACCATCACACACCTATTATATGTATACAAGTGCATGAAAGACTGTGCTATACGAACATCTCAGGCAGGTAAATGATTGTGTATATTCAAGCAAATACAAAATAATAATACCAATGGATGAATGGTCATTTTTTATTATTCTATACCAAAAAGAGGAGCTTGTGGAGAAGTCCAACCATATATATTTATCTGTAAGGGTCACACATGGGCGCTGCATGATTCAGAGCAGACATTTCAAAAAAGAATATTATTATCTTGGAGTATATCAAGTATATAGACACGCATCCTAAAAAAAGGTTCATACCTAAGAAGCCTTTCCTTCAGTTTCATTCATACACCTACAACTTTCTTGTTTATTTTTACCTTCCCTCTTTCATGCTTATACTCAAAACTCCTTTTTTATCCTTTTTTTTCTTTTATTTTATTCAAACAATGCCACTCCCCATATTACCCTGATCTCTCTCCCTCTTTTTCCTTTTTCTTTTCCTACAATATTATCTCTCTCCGTCTCTCTGTACCATTTTCCCACTCTTTCTTTTATTCTCACAGTAAAATGGTTTTCTTTCTTTCTTTCTTTCTTTTCTTTCTTTCTTTCTTTCTTTCTTTCTTTCTTTCTTTCTTTCTTTCTTTCTTTCTTTCTTTCTTTCGCCTCCTTTCTCCCTCTCTTTTACCCTCTGTATTTATTTTTTTACACTCCTCTTACTTTTCTCCATATTCCAATTTTTGGTTCACCTTTTTTTAATGCATTGTATGTGTGATTCCGAAAAATTTGCAATGTTAAGTAAAAGATTTATTTATTTTGCACAATGGACATACATGTATATTTTTAGGCAAACCCAGAATTAGCAATCTAGTGACTCACCTGATTTGCAAATCAATTTACTCATTAATATGATTATTCCCATCATCAGCAGTCTCACAGATGGTTTAGTTAAAAGATCTGTTTTTTTTTATTTTAACTTATTCTGATCAGGAGTTAGGTGTGAAAACAGATTTGCTAAGCTAGCAAAAATAGTCATAACCGGCTGCATGGCTATGCAGATGAATCAGAAAATTCACAATTCGCTGACTTGTGAAGGTGTTTGCTCTTCACTGCTTATTATTAGCATAATTACTAAAACTAACCATCACTTTCTCCCTCATTCACACATCTTTCTCCTTTACTTTTTCATTCCAACAGTAATATCCACCCCCTTCCCAACCTATTCTTTCTGTCGCTCTCTCTTTCTCTATCTTTCTTTCCAAAAACATTTCTTTTTCTTTTCATATTCTTGCACTTGGCTCAATAATGGATGACACATAACCTTCCTTAAGTGGCGGGTAAATTTAAAACTGTCCAATGAGATTTTAAAAATATTCTTGTGTTAAAGCTTTGTGAAATAAGTCTGCTTATATATTTTTCTCCTATCCACACAAATTAGAACAATAAATCATTTGTCCTTACATTTGTTTGTTCTAGTATTGTAACTGATGTACAATGATGTCATGGCAGCTCCTTAGTCCCCACAATGTGCGATCATTCACATTGGTTGGTAAAGATCATCTCATGGTGTTGATGGGAAATGTGGGGACATAGGAGCTGCCATGGCATCATTGTATATCAGTTACAATACTAGAACAAACAAATGTAAGGACAAATTATTTGTTGGTGCAATGTTTTCTTGCAATTATGCAATTTTTTTTTTTGCACACAAAATTAAAAAAAATTTGGGGAAAGTTTAAGACAACTTTATGGTATTGGGTTAAAAATGACCTCATCTATGACCAACTATATTCATATTTTTTTTACATCTAATTCCTTCTTTGACATGTCTCTTTCTTTCTTTCCAACACCCCCATCCACCTCTTTCCCATTAACACCTTCCTGTTCTTACCTATAAATCCAAATTTTTATTTTCATGGGGAATGTGTCCCAGTTTTCCATATTTTGACCCCATGCCTTTGCAGACTCTTCAGCTAGGAGAACTCCTCTTTCCTGCTTTTAATATTGACTTGTATATACAGAACAAGATCAGTTGGGGTTCTAAAAACCTTGCTGCAGAACAATGGGGCTCTTAATTCCTGACCACAAATTAACCTTATGCCATTTTAAACAGCATGTGGTCAGCCACAACCAAAGAATCACATTCTTTATTTTTGACTATTATATGAAAAATGTTGAATCAATCAGATTAATCATATTTTTGACCATAGTTATGATCAATATTTGAACAGAATGAAACCACTTTTTGTATTACAATCGACATTCCAAAAAAATATTTTAAAATTGATCGGAATCAGAACCGTTTTTTCGACAAGTGGTTTGTTTTTTCACAATTCTGACGTTTTGTTAACCATGGTCAAAACTACATTTTGTGGTGCAATTGATATTTCTAGATATAATGGTAAAATAAATCAAAATTCAGATATTTCCTTTAAGCATTGAATGATACCAAATATTAACAATATTACCAAATATTACCACTTACCAAATTACCAAAGATGATATTATCAATTAAAAAGGCCAAAAATGAAAAATCACATGGCATATCATTCCAGCAAGAATTTACAACACACCATAAGAACGACTAAGCATGGTATTAAATCAACATCTGCCAGTCTAATACAAAGCAAACAACCCCTAAAAATCTTCTATGGAAGAGATAGAAAATCATGTCTATATCACAAACCTATACTGGAATGTGGCGGAATGCACTGTGCTACATTTCACCACTCACATGCCACAAATGAGGATTATTTTTAGAAAAGAGGACCTGTAATGTTAATGGTGTATCTGCACCAGTACAAAGCAGGTTGTGATCAGATTTCTGATTTAGTGTATACTGATGTCCTTTAATATGTTACAGCAATCTGCATGAGAAAGGAATAAAAAGATAAAGAAAATAACGTGATGAACAGGATAATTCCCCAAGCAAGCATTGGATGTTTATACACACACCTATATAAGCAATATAAATACAAATAAATATATATATAAAATATATATGAACATATATATATATATATATATATATAAATTTTAACCCACTGAAATACATATTTAAATAATTACATTTAAAATGTTGCATAATCCGAATTGCTATATTCACATACAATAAGAAAAAGAATAATTTTTCCTTAAACACTATAAAATTGCACAGCTCAATTGATTTCCTTTCACTTATTAATCCAGCAGAATACATAAAATCCATAAAAATACATGTATTTCTGAAAGCAGATGCAGGGACAAAGCCACGAGTTTGCTATGGGAAAGATAAAAACGTTGCAAATATAATTTTCGTTTCCCTATTTGATTAAACATTTGAAATGATCTCTTTCTCACTACTAACAGTGTAAAAAAATTGATTGAAGATTTTTAATAGTAACAACATAGACACAAAATAACCAGCCCATAAAAGCAGCCTTTAATGGAGTTTTTGAAGTATTAAAAGGGAAAAAAATCAGGATCTCAGGAGAAAACATAAAGGGCTTATTGACGGTCCCAATAACAAAAATGTGTTTTCTTAATAAAGTAGCATTGATTGCACTTTTAAATACCTTCTTTCATTAGGAAAGGCTGGTTTGTTTAACAATCAGCTGGGCTGGAATAGGAGGTATTGTGTTTCCATAAATTGTATTGTGGATTTGGTTAGTGTAGGCTGTCAGGGGATGAAGCATTTTGCTAAATAATAAGTGCTAAGTACCTTGTATAAATGCATGTAGTGTTTATTCACCGTCAGGTACTGTGCAGAATGTGGGGGACCTTGTGAATTGTGTGCAAGGAGAGTCCTTCAAGCAGCAGGTGCTGCAGGCAACACAAGTGTGTTAATGGGAGGTTAGGCTGAGAGACACACATATGCATCAAGCCTTTTGTTCTACATTTCAGGCCAACTCCACTCCAATGAATGTCTTATACCTTTAAAGAAGCTCCCTTAATTGGCAGGGAATTAACACAAAAAATCTCAAACTGGACTGTTCAATACAGCGCTGACAAAGAGGCAATGCAAGCAATGTGAATGAATCTGGGGTCCCCAGGAACCAGGCATGTCAGATTTATATATATATACAGTATATACACAGACAGGTACAAGAATAACAGGAGCATAATGTTCCCAACCAACACCGATCTACTCTATGAAAAATATTAAGCCATTTAAGACTGGCACTGTTCTGCTTTCATTTATTTACACCAAATATACAGGCTAGAATTTCTTCATATGGGTATTTATATCTCTACTTCTCTCCCTCCTTTTCATTTTCTTATACAACTTATTTCAGATCTATCTATCTATCTATCTATCTATCTATCAAACTTTCTTTTTCTTTCTTTCTTTCTTTCTTTCTTTCTTTCTTTCTTTCTTTCTTTCTTTCTTTCTTTCTTTCTTTCTGTCTTTCCTTTTTTTCTTTCTTTCCCCTCTCTCACTCTCCCTGCCTCCTTCTCTTTCTCATCTCTCATTTAAATCCCCTCCTTTTTTTATATATTTCTATTGTCACCCTATATCTTAATAGCTTTCTCTCTCTTTCTCCTTTTCTCTATCTTTATTTCCTATTTTCCCCATCTCTCTCTCTCTCTCTCTCTCTCTCTCTCTCTCTCTTTTCTCTTTTTTTCCTCTTTCTCTATCTATCTTCTCCTGTTTTCCTATGTTTATATCTCATCTCTCCCTCTCTCTCGTTCTTTTTTATTTATTTCTTTTTCTTTCTCTCTTTCTCTATCTCTCTTCTCCTTTTTTCCTATCTATATATCTTATGTATCTCCCCCTGTCTCTCTGTCTCTTCCTCTGAAATAGAGGGAAAAAAGAGAGGAAGAAACCCTATTAATATATCACACACACACCAATATATACCTTCTCTCACAATATATGTATCTGTATAGAGATAGAATGTTCTCCTGTTTCTCTGACTACATATAAGATATGAATACAATGAGATACATTTGTATACAATATTATATACCAGGTGCAGATCCCTCCATATAGATCATAGAGCTCTATATGATCAGTTAGTGCAGATGAGTCTCAGCCCAGTGCCAGCAATGTACATAGATGTTATTGGGTACACAGCAGCCTGGTGATCAGATCCTCCATCAGTCCGGCAGTTACAGGGTTAATGCCCCCTTCCCCTCTGCCCTGGTTAAATCTTTATATTTCGGGCACACAGCTTGCTTATGGAATGGGCACTGCTGGTCACATCCCTGGCATGACAGATGCAGCTTGGGGTGCTGCTATTATTATTAAACTGTACACATGGATTTCCCCCCTGCAAGTATATGTCACCCACATGGGCAGTGGCGGATTGCTTGTTTTTTGTTTTTTGTTTTTTTTCTGCACATCGTCCTGTACTGATTGCAATGTAATACCCACAGCAATATTAGGGCTGGCTGATCCCTTCATATTGTGCATGCTTGTGATTATATACAACATCCAGCACTACATAACGTCGTGGGTATCATTCAGCCTCTACAAAATGGCTGCTATCTGCAAAATGGAATTTGCTGTCCACATGATTGTTTTTCCAGAGTGACAACGACCTTCACCTGCAACCTGACCCCCATGTGCAGGTGTCACGTACAGGCTGGATGAATGTCATTAGGCACTGCATGTGATCACACCTTATTAACCATCTGTGGGCTGTTAGGGCACACTGATAGGGAATAATTCCATGCCATGTTAGAAGAAATAATATTTTTCCTAAACACTGAATATTGCTACTGAATGGTCAGCCTTTTGGTGCCGATAACGAACGATGCTACCTGCTAATTACCGATCCTGGGAATAAAGGGGTGCAGTACACACAACTGACCAGAGGGGGCACCAGAGAGTAATGCCAAGGCACAGCTTGTATAGGTGGATGGGAAATGCAAGCACAGGGACAGAGCTGTCAGTACCTTTTGCTTCTTTATTATTTAGCTATCATATATCAGATCTGACTTATAAAATGTATATGGTATAATATGCCCTATTATATTACATGTTCATAATTTTCTGTATCATAGTAAATGCCACCCTGACCAACACCAGAGAATACAATACAATACAATATCCCCCATTTCCTGGCAGCTTTTAATATACCTGGTGGGTGCAGCAAACATTATAAGCTTGAATGACCTTGCTTCTATATTCCAGCACATGCTATAGTACACACTGTGCATAGTACATAGGCTTTTAAAATGTGGCCTTTTCATATAGTATCAGACATTTGCCAAGAAATGTATCATACAAGCTGAATACAGAGTGCTCTTTGTTATGTTGTTAGCAGGATCAGTTCAGCAACATCCATGATTGCCACAATGTTTTTGTGTGAAAGTATTGTTCAAAAGGAATGGTTAAAGCACTGTGGATGATGGTCACAGGCAGAAATCATGCAAAGAAATATTTAATTTCCAAAATTCATGGGAAAGTCACTTAATTGCCACATTAAATTTTAGGTTTTCTAAATTAGTCTTTCTCAACTTTTTATAGTTTCCATGTTTTTGGCAACCCATGCAACCAGTGGAGAATAATGAAACGTGCATTGGTGGTTAGTTGGATGCATGCCTGGAACAAATGCCACCCCTATTCCACTGGTATCATGCCGTTGGCTCTGCCAAGTGACTTTATTTCTAGATTTTTGCAGGCACAAATAATCCCATTAGAGGCAAATCATTTAGAGCTCAAGGAACCCTGATTAGGAATAAGTGATCACAAAAATTAGGGATTACACCATCTGTATTTGCTACATTTAAAGGTGTACTGGTGGTACAAAGGTACATGACAATGCCGAAATGTTATTGCCACTGTGCCAGGGCTGTGTGCAAAATATGGCAATGTCTGGTCATCTCTTCACATTATGAAGGAGTGTGACAAAGTCAGAGCCATATTGCTATGAAATCTCACCGTCATACTATACCATGGCTTTGGCTCTGCCGAGTGACTTTGCAGGCACCAACAAATAGGGGGTCAGTCATTCAGTACTCAAGAAACCACCGCTAAAAGAACCCTGGTTGACAATGACTAGTGTAAAATAATAAAAGAAATCCAAATTACGATGTAATCAACCATCTGTGCATGCTTTTTAAAAATGTCTACCAATGGGACAAGGATACCTGGCAAAGCTCAGATGTTCTTGCTACAGTTCTAGGGTTAAGGCACATTTGTGTGCATAACAAAAGCATGACAATTTCTTGTTATGGCTTTATAAAAGAAAGTCACGAATCGTAACAAAAAAAAACATATCAATGAAATCTCTCCATCACTGTACAACATGGCTCTGCCAAGTGGCTATATCTCTGGACCTTTGCAGGCACCATCCAATGGGAGGTCAATTATTATTATGCAGTATTTATATAGCACCTTTATATTACACAGCACTGTACAAAGTCCATAATGTCACTAGGTGTCCCTCAAAGGAGCTCACTATCTAATCTCCCTACCATAGTCATATGTCAATAATACAATCTAGGGTCAATTTTGGGGAGAAGCCAATTAACCTCACTGCTTGTTTTTGGGATGTGGGAGAAAACTGGAGTACCCGGTGGAAACCCTCACAAACACAGGGAGAACCTGCAAACTCCATGCAGATAGTGTCCTGGCCGAGATTGGAACCCGGGACCCAGCGCTGCAAAGGCCAGAGTGCTAACCCTTGAGCCACCAGGGTGCCCATGGTCAATAATCTAGAGTTCAAAGGTTCGCCTTTAAAGGAGATCTGGAAATGAAATGTTTCCATCATGGTACAACATGGCACTGCCAGATGGCTTTATCTGTGAAACTTTGTAGGCACCAACAAATGGGAGGTTAATCGCCCAGATTTGTCTCTGGAAGAACCCTGGTTGATAATGACTATTCTAAAATGAACGCAGTTCTGATCTGATTCACTACATGTGGTTGCAATATTGAAATGTTGGGCTAGGATAACCCATATTGATGAGATGTGTATTGCCACAGTACCAGGGTTTTAATTGTTCAGTGATATTTGTGTGCACAACATGTGTGGTCTAAGATCATCCCTACCTTTGACAAAATAAATAGGAGACGACAATTGTGTCAAACAAAAAAGTCATACTGCTAAGAAATCTGTCCATCATGGTACAGCATGACAATGCCAGGTTCCTTTATCTCTGGTACTTTGCTTGCCCTATCACATAAGGCCAGTCATCCAGAGCTCAAGGATCCATCTCTAGAGGGACCCTGATCCAAAACAACTGGTATAAAAGGATCTAAGACAACACAGTTCTGATGTGATCCACCACATGTGGTTGCAATAATAAAATGGGCTAAGGTATCTAGTAATGATAAGATGTGTATTGCCACAGTGCCAGGGTTGCCAGGGCTCAGTCACATTTATGTGCAACATATCTGGTCTAAGATCATCTCTTCCTATGACAATATAAAGAAGAGACATCCATTGTAGCAAATATAAAAAGCCATATTGCTAAGAAAATTTCTCCATCATGGTACAATCATGGCTCTGTCTTTATATCTGGATCTTTTAAGACACTATTTTATAGGAGGATAATCATCTGGATCTTCTGGAACTCTCCATAGAAGAACCCTGGACCAAAAGGACTAGTATAAAAAGATGACAAAACAGTTCTGAAGTGATCCCCCACACGTGGTTGCATTAATGAAATGTTGGGCTAGGGTACCTGGTAATGATGAGGTGTGTATTGCCATGGTGCCAGGGCCTGCCAAATTTATGTGCAACATATGTGGTCTAAGATCATCTCTTCCTATGACAATAAAAAGAAGAGTGATCAATTGTGGCAAAAATAAAAAGCCACATTGCTAAGAATATTATCTATTAAGGTACAACATGGCTCTGCCAGGTGACTTTATCTCTGGAACTTTTCATGCACTATTATATAGGAGGTTAATCATCTGGAGCTTCCCTAGAAGAACCCTGGACCAAAATGACTAGTATAAAAAGATCTATGACAACACAATTCTGATTTTATCCAACACATGTGGTTGCATTATTAAAATGTTTGGCTAGGGTACCTGGTAATGATGAGGTGTGTATTGCTACAGTGCCAGGGTTCCGTTACATTTGTTTGCACAACATGTCTGGTCTAAGATCATCTCTTCTTTTGACAATATAATGATTATAATTATTATGAATATATATTATTATATAATATAATATTATGATTATATAATTGTGATTAACCAAAAAGTCATATTGCTATGAAATGTGTCAATCATGGGTACAACATGGCTATGCTAAGTGACATTATCTCTGGAACTTTTTAGGCACTATTACATATAACGTTAATCATCTGGAGCTTCTTGAACCATCTCTAGAATCCTAGACTAGAATGACTAGTATAAAAGGATCAAAGACAACACAGTGATCAGCCACATGCAATAATAAAATGTTGGGCTAGGGTACCTGGTAATGCTGTTATGTGTATTGCCACAGTGCCAGGGTTCAGTCACATTTGTGTGCAACATGTCTGGTCTAAGATCACCTCTTCCCTTGACAATACAAAGGAGAAACAGCAAATGTGGCAAACAAAAAAAGCCATATTGCTTTGAAATTTCTCCATCATGGTACAACATGGCTATGCCAGGTGACTTTAAATCTGGAAATATACATGCACTATTACGTAGGAGATTATTAATCTGGAGCTTCTGGAACTAGAAAAAACCCTCGACCATAATGACTTGTATTAAAGGATCAAAAATAACACAGTTTTGATGTGATCCACCACATGTGGTTGCAATTACAATGTTAGACTAGGGTACCTAGTAATGCTGAGATGTGTATTGCTACAATGCCAGGGTTGCCAGGGCTCGGCTTTGTATGTGCAATATGTCTGGTCCAAGATAATCTCTTCCTATGATAATACAAAGGAGAAACAGCAATTGTGGCAAACATAAAAGCCATATCACTATAAAATATCTCCATCATGGTACAACATGGCTATGCCAGGTGACTTTATATCTGGAAGTTTGCAGGTACTATCACACAGGAGGTCAGAATCCATCCCTGATTCAGAATAACTAAAAGACAACCATTTTGTTTGGAACCATCACATGTGGTTTAATTATTAAAATGTTGGGCTAAGGTACCTGGTAATGCTGAGATGTATATTGCCCAAGTGCCAGGGTTAGATTTGTGTGCACAACATGTCTGGTTTAAAATCATCTCTTCCTAGGACAATATGAGAGATAACAATTGTGACAAACAAAAAAAGCCACATTGCTATGAAATCTCTCCACCATGGTACAACATGGCTTTGCCAAGTGATTTTATCTTCTAGAATTGCAGGGACCATCACATGGAGGGTCAATTACCCAGAGCTCAAGGTTCTGTCTCTGGAGGATAAAAATGAATTGGTAAACAGATCTAACAAAATAAAAAAAATCTAACGTGACCCACCATATGTGGCTGCCATATTAAAAAGTGTACCAGTGGTGTAAGGGTACCTAGAAATGCCTGGACATGCCAAGGCTCACATTTGTGTGCACAACATAATCAATGTCTGGTCTAGGGTCACTTGTTCTGACATTATAAAAGAGAGACAGCAATTGTGACAAACAAGAAAAACCATATTGCTATGAAATCCCTCCATCATGGTACAACATGGCCTTTGTAACTGGACCGTGCGGATTCTGAACGTTGCTAGGCAACAGGCCATGCACAACTAGAACACAGCAGCAGAGAAAGAATTGTAAGTCCTCATGCAAGGAGAGATCTACATATTCAAATCTTCCTCAGATGACCAATTAATCAAAGGCTGGATCCAAGAAGGGTTAAAGTATTCTCTGGAAACCTCAGAGAAACTGCCATTTCTGCCATGGCATTTGATAGCTGTACATATTGAAACAGTTCTGTTTTCCAAAAAGTGCCAATCAGACATTATGGATGGTTAAATCTGAGTAATCCAAATGTCCTAATCATTAGAAACAATGGACCCATTCCTGCAATATATATTTGCCTCCCTGTGGGATGCAATCCATGGAGCTTAGTTATGATTAAACAAAGCTAAAGTGTTGTTTAAATATTAAAGAATATTTTGCTCCAGCAAATGCAATTAGCGGAACACTTGGAATGACTTGCAGCATGTAGGTCCTCATTATGATCTACAATTGTGCAAGATGATGACAACATCAGCCTTCTCTATTCCACAGGGATAGCAAGTAAACTTCAAATCCTAGCTATATTGCTTCTATGTAGCACCATGTCACTAGGAGTCAAAGGTCACTTCCTACTTATAACACCATCTACAATAGGTTTGTAGGGGGTCACCCTTCCCCCTCCCAGCTCAAGCATTCCAAGTCTTTCATTCCCAGAAACATTTGCACGCCAATGGATATAAGTGTGTAACAAGAGCAATAATAAAATATTGCCACTTACCTGCTTTCCTATGATCAATGAAAGCAAATTGTTCCTAGTATGGAGCCCATTGCATGAAGTCATAGTAGGCTTTCCATCCATGTTGATGGCCAATGTTGGAGATGTCCTCAATGACATTTAAACATGGAAGGCTGGAATGCTGTAGCTAGCAGTGTGATGCCTCCTCCAGCCACTGATTTGTATCTTAGACAGACATCTAATACAGTGAAATATGTATGCAAGAAGGGAGTTATTGGAGGGCTAAGATTGTAAGAGTTTGCAGTCAGACAAGCTTAACAGTGCCAAGTACAGAAGTAGGTATAAAGAGCAATTGTTGGAGGAAACAAAAGAAATGGGAGGAAAGGAGCTGAGATTCCTGGGCAAAGCCCGCAAACTTGCACTTGAACTTGAATCTAGGTCTATGTCTGCCACCCTGCAGAATAAATGGGATCTGTCCCGCCAGCACACATTAAATCATGTCAGCCCTTGGCCATTGAAGGTTGTTGCTAAGAGAATGATCAGAGTAAATGGAGACTTTCACACAACTGAGTGTGCCAGGACATCAAAATGTCCAGATGCATTCCATTTATTTATTTCCTCTTTTCAACACTTTTTTTCTCTCTCTTTTATTTTCTTTGACTGTTCCAAGGTTGAGTTAACCCATTCCATGCCTTATTAGCTTGCAGAGCCTGTGGCCACTGGGGACATTTCCCTTACAGAAGGCCTGTCTTCTGAGGGCTCTTGTCATGACTAATGTTGTGCTTTGGAGGGCAGGGATTGTCTGGGTTTGGGGATCCCTCAGCACTGGAGAGTTTTCTCACAGTCTGCCCACCAGACAGGATTCTCTTCACGTCCCCAGTCTGCTATTCAGCACTTAATTAAACGCTAATGGCAGCTGTGGATGAGGTCACCCGAGACAGCTTTTCTCACACATTTTTCATGCAAATCTGCCAAACTCAAAACAAATTTGAATAAAACGCCCTTTGTGCTGGCACTGTATGGACTGCCTTGTGTTTTCCCAAGGCCATTATGTCCATCTCAACAGGCTCAGAAACTTTGCTTTGCAACCAGAGAACGGATCCTGATTGTTACAAGCAAGCTCCTTTCCTCAGGAAAGAAAATATTGTCTATCCTCCCAACATTGTAATGCTTCAATACTATGGCTACCAAGAAGAGCAAGGTAGCTGCCTTTAGAAATTCGTACATTTTAAATGATCCTTTAAAAAATGGGGGATTGTTAGTAAAGAGATCCAAACAACCAACCGGAAGAAAAAATATGAATAATACTTTTTGTCTTCTACTTTTTTTTTATTGTACTACACATTTTGTTTTGCCATTTTATGTTGATCATATACAATACCCACCTGGGAACAGGGCTGCATTTAGACATCATGTTGTCCCAGGCTGACCTAGGGTATTGACACCTTTTATATATAATATATATATTTTATGTAAAAGCGTCATCCCTTATAGTATATTGGTTTTATTTAATGCTATTAATTCCCAACTACATATTAAAGCATACCTAAACTCAGAAATTTCACTTTACATAAAGGGATAGACAAGCCTTTGATGTAAGGTAAAAATGCAGTTTGTTTGTTTTTTAAGTGCAAAACTCCCAAAAAGTTTGCAGCATCGCCCCCTAATGCATGGGAACGCAAAGCCTCCCAGGATACCTACGTCACAAATCCCAGGAGGCTTTTGGGTGCTCCTTTTGCGCTTGCCCAAGCTTTTCCATGTGCAGGGGGAGCTTTTTCATAGGAGGAGAAAAACTTGCCGATCTCACGTATGCAGTTTTTTTTCCAACCTATGTCACCCGATCTTGTGCCGGGCTGGTTGACGTAAGAAGAAGAACCAGGAAGAAGAGGTGAAGATGGCGGCACCCAGCAGGACAGTTTGAAGACAGATGCCGGGACGACGTGGGACCCGATGGAAGAAACCTCAGGACCAACCGACTGCACTGTGGGATTGAAGGTAAGTGGATTTTTTTTTTTTT
>NC_092859.1:147383413-147384169 GCF_032062135.1 Pyxicephalus adspersus
AATGTCAAAATATAATAAAAATTCAGCTTTAAATTTCCATTATGTCATAGGTATAACATGAACAATGCTAATTTCATGACAATGGGCAGCATTATGTTTTATTATTATATTTATGTATATTTTTATTTATTATAATATTTACTTTTTTACTTTATTGTCTCAAAATTGCAATATTATTGTTATGTTTGTGCCATTACTGCTGCTAGCCAAAGACTGTTTTTTGATAAATAGGGAAATTGTACTTTAGAGTGGATTAAAATTAATAGAAGAGGATTTCAGACTTTGATAAATACACCCCAACGTGCGCCTGTCCTTGCCTAATTTTTATTTTTCAGATCAAACACTCTTTTATTTTTGAGTTACCAGTGATCAGTCTCTTGATAAAACATCCCCAATGACAACGATAAACTCCTTTATTTGGAAGCTACAGAGCAGCGTACGTGCTTCTACCATCAGCAAGATAGTGGGGAACAGCAGAAAGAATGATATTTTTTTCATATTTTCTCCTGATCTTATGATAATGAAAAATCCAGGGCTTATCTTATTTTGCAAGGTGAAACAAACAGCAGATAACGCTTCTGAAGAGAGCAATGCCGGCTGTAAAATATAGCAAAGAGTGTGTTAATGTATTGCCTTGTGATCTTTGTCATGATAAAATGGAGAACTATCCTACAGGTTCTAGCAAAGGGAGCCAGAGATCAGAGTAGTAGCCTGTGAGTAAGGAAAAAAATAGAAGAATAAGGGGATGTTTTATGT
>NC_092859.1:147384415-147446922 GCF_032062135.1 Pyxicephalus adspersus
TATATATGCATACCTTACCATATCTTCAGGGAAAATAGGAACATTGTATGTTTTATAATGTTACCATTTTTTCTGTGTTGGTTTATCCTATAAACTAAAAAGGAATCTGTCATCAAGAAATTATCATTTGGACTTGATGAAATGTTTGATATAGATCATTTGAAGTTCTCTGGTCTGGCCTACAAAGGAGGCTAAATTGCATCTATGTCAAAGCTGAAATAAGTCCAGAATAGGCACAAAGCTGGCAAATGGCTAGACTCCAATGGACCATCGAGGCTCTTGCATTGGATGGTTCAGTTGCAACTAATTGGGTTTAATGTTGACTTGGATTGAAATCAAGGTCGTGTGATCAGCGTTAAGACTTTATGAAATGTTTGAAATAGACCATTTAAAGTTACTTGGCCTGGTCTACAAAGGTACCAAAAGTGGGTAAAGTGCATCTACGTCAAATCTAGATTAAGTCCAAAACGGGCACAAAGCCTCAACCCTGCCATTTAGCTGGCCAATGGCAGAACTTTAATGGATCGTTGAAGCTCTTGCATTGGATGGTTCAGTTGCAACTAATTGGGCCTATTGCTGACTTGGATAGAAATCAAGGTCTTGTGATCAGCCTACTTATAATCCAATGGGCTATTTACGGACTTTGATATTGATTTGAAGACTAACATGGGTATTTATAGACAACGTAAGCATCCCAGTATTGTGCTTTACTTTTTGGCCAAGATTAGACTGACTTTAGGAGACAGTAGGTACTTCTAGTATTCCTAAATAAATTTAATAAAACCAGTTGTTTGGTGGAGAATTACCCCCTTCACCAATACCACTCTTCACTTTTATTTGAAATGCAGTTCTAATAGGTGTCTGACACTTTTACATTTAGGGTGAATAGGACTATGGAACTGTTTTATATTAGACCTATTTAAACACACCAATATAACATTTATTTAGAGTCCTTTTAGCGCTTCTGTATACAATGCACAGTAACCTATATTATACAACCATTGTTTTGACTGCTCAAAAACTGATACCATTTGATTGGTTGATATAGACTTCAGAATTTTGTACATCAGCATTACACTTTGTTTTCCAAAATAAGCTCTGAAGGGTAGTAGGCTTAGGAGCCTGGATTGTATTATTGTTAACTGATTATTCATACCACAACAGAGGAGCCCTCTAATATAAGTACAGCATTTCATTTACTGAAGAAATCTGTACACAGTAATGCTTTTCTTTCATACCCCCCGACAGGAAACCCGTTTATTGGACAGGTGCCAAGGAAACCTTATTTTCTTTCCTATTGTCAGTTTATGGACTGTAAAAGGAGGAGAGGAACATTGGTCCCATAGCGGGAGATTGAAATGAAGTTTGCCAAACAAGCATACAATTTCATTTGCACTTAAACTTTCCTTCCAACAAAAAGCCATTGCTTGTGGATTGACATGTTTATACCCTGTGATTTTCCTTAAGGATGAAAGAAAGGGATATAAAAAAGAAAGCACACTGCTGATGTTTTCAATAGGCTTTGGCCAAAAATACATTGTTGCTTGACTTTTGAGCAAACCTTTGCATTCATTATAATACCATGTATTGTGTAGCGAACATGATTCCATTGAGCCTCTGTTGGACTGAAAGGTAGGTTGTTGAACTATTTCAACCCTGTGTGATCAAGACTGTCAGTGTCATTTGTATATTACAATAGCTAGTATACAGGCCTTCCTTGTACTCTAGTCATTTATCACAGTCAGTGTACAGCCTTCACATCCAGGCTAGCCATTTCTACACATCCAATATATAGCCCTTTCAGCCACTCCAGTCATTTGCATAACAGCCCATACACAGCCTTTACATGGTGTCTAGTCATTTCCATCACAACACACAAAAGTGTGTTATGTCTGCAGCCACAAGGTCTGCTCCGGGAAGCATTTGTATTCAGGGTGGTAAGGTATATAGACCATATGGCAAGTTAGGAATGGGCAAGTCCTATGGGTTTCACATCATTTCGTGTTGCATAATTTTGTATCCAGCACTTTTATTCATGCATGGCTGCAGAACACATTGGGCTGCACACTACAAAATAGAACTTATTTCAATGTTCTTCATAGCAAATATTTATTTTCAGGTTATAAGATTCACTATTTTTTTAACTGTTGTAATTCAGAGTGCACTACTTCCATTCCATTCTACTTTAGTATTAGGGGATAGATACAGAATACTTACAAACAAAGGTATATTTTGCTTTTTAAAGAAGCTTGATTAAACCAAAATCTGTTCCCATAAATATGACAGGACAGTTACCTAAATTAGGACTAGATAGGTAAATAGTGAGATGATCTTATATCTGTGGGTTGATTATTAAAGTCCTAGGGCCTGATTTATTAAAGCTCTCCAAGACTGGAGCAGATAAACTTTCAACAGAGAAGCTGGGCGATCTAGCAAACCTGGAATGGATCTGATCCAAGATTTAAAACTTTTGCTATCAAATAGCAAATAACGTTTAGGTAATTCATGCCAGGTTTGTTGGATCACCCAGCTTCACTGATGAAAGTGTATCTTCTCCGCCCTTGGAGAGCTTTAATAAATCAGGCACATAGAGTCTTTGTCCATTCCCTATTGTTTTCACCAAAATAGGCAAACACTGGAGGTGTCTACACATAACTCTCCTCAAAGGCATACTCATGATATTGGTGGCTTAGCCATGTGTCCACGTTTATACATCTATAGCTGACTGCTTTTGTGCCGCATTATTACCAGTACTTTTACATGAGCCCAAAAATACTTTCAGACACAGCGACCCTTTTGGATTCCTAGCCTGTTGATTTTTCTTCTTTCCCATTAAAGCATATTAGAAATTTGCTTGTTCAAGTTTTCACAGTTTTTGTTTAAACATATATGACCTCGAATAATACTCATAGTATGCTAATAGCTTGTAGGTAAGGAAGAATTAGTTGGTTAGCTCGAGCATCTGCAAGTCACATATTTTAGTGCATGGATATTCTGTATATGGACAAGGGTGCAAGTGTTCTCATGTGTGCTCCATAGCGTGTACACAAGCCCATGCTCATGCTTGTTAGCTGAATTGGCGCCAAGCATTCTATTAAAGACTCAGCATCCCACTGCTTCCTTGCTGAATGGTCTTCAGGCATTCATCTGCCTGACCTGACCTTTGACTTTTGAACGCTTTGTGGTGGCCCAGCTTACATTCCTGAACTGGCTCCAAATTTTCTTTCTGATTATTGCTTGGACCCCAGATTTCCTAAAATTAATTTGTTCTTCTCATCTGACTTGTGTTTGCCTATCATTATGTAATACACTGTTACCACCCCGACCAACTACTTGGCATTGGTTTCACCTGGTTCTTCACTTGGCAACCAATTGGCGCTGATTTGACTTGTCCATGGATAATGTTCCTGTCTGTTGCTTACTTGCGCTAAAGAATAAAGAGAGGCTGCACTTACTAATGTGGGCATCTATCATGAAATTGATAAATTGACGCAGCCATAGAAACCAATTATATTTCTCCTTTAACTGATCTGAATATAGTAAAGTGAAATGTGTTTATAGGGTGGCTGGACAGGAACCCATTATTTTTGCTGCCTGACCATATTGTGAAATGAAAGTTGATATACACACAATCATATTAATCGCCTACCGGCTTTACATGGCACTGCCAGTATTTATTGCTATCTCAACCATCAGTAAGCTCACTTACAGCACCCATGCCCAGTTGCTGCTGGAGCGCGTTGTCAGGAAGCAGTTTCAAAGGAATTATATGAGATTAGCAGTACTGAAGTAATATTACCAAAAGGTAAAAACATGTATTTTTAATAATAATAGCAATATAAGAGCATTTTTGTAATTCACATTCAGTTGTCATGTGGTTAAGTTTTACATCTACTTTAACTTGTGTCACAGAATAGTACACCACTTTACCTAATGTGTATGCTTCCCACAGTCAGTATTAGATCAAACATTTTTGATAAAAGCTAATTTTAGGTGCAGTAATGAGCAAAGCTGACATTGGGGACATATTCAGAACTTGTTTAATTGACCCACTTAATGCATTTCTTAAAATGTGACAAGCGGAGATTATCTTTAAAATATTCTTTATTGGTTGCATCAAATCTAATAAGAACCCCAACTATATATATATATATATGCACAGAAGCCCACTGTTGGCTACTTCCACCACTGATACCTGCATACAACAGCAGCCTCCACAAGGAGAACCCAAGTCAGTTCTGCACAGGGGCCACTGTTGGCTTCGGCTATCACTGGTACCTGCATATGCATACATGTATATAGCACCTAGGAAACTGTGTTAATATGATAGAGAAGGAACTATAAGATCTGTAATTTCCCATTGTGTTGGCCTTATTCATAGAGTTATAACTGGCAAAATCATTTTAACCCTGAATAATTGAATATTATTCCCAGCAATGAACATCGATCCATGAATCACAGATTTACCAGTAGGCTGGACCTACCAATAATAATTTGATGTCTGCAACAATGTGCACATGGTGTTCACTAAGATATCACCTTTTTTGCATGCTTTCTAGCCCATCAAAGATTTATCAGTCAACAATGCTGTAATCTGACCTATATGGACTGTCCCATAGTTGATAATCATCCATATTTTTGCGAACACTTGCCAATACTGCCATGAACCGATTACAATTTCCACCTCTTCTGCTCCAACTTTGAAGGATTTGGGGATGCCATGCACAAACAGAATTAAGTAACTGACTTTTGGCAATCTGAATGCATTTGGGCTCCTTATGTTTTCCCGAAACCCCAAAATAAGTAAAGCAGGTTTATAAAATGAATAGTCCCAGCTTCACATTGGGCCAGCAAATCTATTGCTTGAAAGACTTATTAAATTAAATTTGGCAACAGAAAATTTCCATTAAGCTGCTAGAGTATATCAAGGTTTCTGGTCTGACATAAAATTTACCTTACCATCTGTTGAGTCTTCACATCACATACAGATTCACTGGGATAATGTGAAATATAAAAAAATAACCACTCCAAGTACAATACACATAATTTCCTCATAGGAAAATTATAATTTATTGTGCATTTGTTTCTTATTAACGTATGTAATTCAAAGTACATTTAGTGTCTTTCATGTATTAGTCAAAAACTTCAATTACATACAGAGAAATAGATATAACTATCACAATTGTTTTATTTCAGGTTTTTAATTCAAACAAAGTAAACAGATTACTTTAATTAGTAGTTAGAATATTTGTATTTCTACAGTACAAACAGTATTATTTCTCATTCTCATATAGTTGCAGGGTAAGCCCATCCCTCAATATGTTAGGTACAACGGCAGTACAATATATACCGTAATAATAAGTAATAATAATAAAATAAATACATATTGTATTAACATGAATTCAGGTCCTGAATTTTTACAGTGTATTACATTCAACAAAGCACTTTGTTAACTTTTGTACAAAGTAATGTTGAATCATATTTTTTAAAATCAAAAACTCAGATTATATTAAAATATAGAGTTCTTAAAACTACTAAAGTATAGAAAATATTATATTTATTAAATGTTTTTGAAATAGCATAATATTATTGCAAGGGCAAACTTGTGTATTTGTTCCAGTTCAGTTTCTACAATAAACTTAAATAATAATGATGTTTTCCTCCACCTCCAGTCCATTATGCTTCCAGTTTATTTACAGAGCACATTAGCTGAGTCATGCATGCTGTTTAAGGACATTCAGTGGTTCATCTTGATGACCTGGAAGACAGAACAAACACTCAGTTACTTAATTGTCAGAAAGCGCAGAGGTCCTGATCTAAGAAAGGAAGAAAATTGCTTGCAAGGCTGTCAATCTTGGGTGATGCTGTAAGCTAACAGATTTAACGGTCTTCTCTAAAGTTTAAATCCAAACTCCAAGTTCATTTCAAAATCGAATAAAACAAATTCTTAAAACAAGCAAGTTGTTTATTGTAAATGATATATATTACACATCAAGTTGAACTTTAAAACCCCAATATGGAACTGTATTCGGCTGTAGTTATGCATCTATCCACACAGCCAAGATCTCTTCTGACTTTTTAGTTCCTGAGGTCCTACAATTTGCACCACCTCAAATCCTGTCTCTGCTCATGCTGACCCAATAGACCTGATTTATTAAAGCTCTTCAAGGCTGGAGAGGATACACTTTCATCAACGAACCAGCAAACCTTTAATAGATTTCCTAAAATTAATTTGCTATTTGTTAGCATTTTTTTTTCAATCATGAACCAGATCCATTTCAGGTTTGCTGGATCACCTAGCTTCAGTGATGAAAGTGTGTAGTCTATCCAGCCGCGGAGAACTTTATTAAATCTGGCCCAATTTTTCAACTTAGTAATTGGAAAATTTGTAGTTTGGCATCTACTGTACTTTTTATTATGTGTGTCACATGACCACATCTGATTGATCCTCCCACTAATTGATTTCAGAGATTGGGAATAATAACTGTAATGCAGTGTGTAAGCACATTTGGCCCACTTAATGAATATTCTGTCACTTTGTTTCTGTACAGTGTTTGTAGTCACTTACATTCTTGATTGACATTAGAATTTGCCTTTAGAATTTTCAATTAAAGCTTAGCTTTATTGCAATAACCCATACCAACCATACCGAATCTAATTTGTACTACAATAACTCTAGAAGAGTTAATTATGACTATGCTATGTTTTGCTGCACTTAAAACAATATCACTTTTTTCAGTGAGGGTCTTTATCCCCAAATTCAAGCCAACAGCATGTGGCCATGCCAATTGAGGGGCTCTACTTGTGCAAATTACCAAACTCAAACACTCATACGTGTAACTGCTTCCTGGACATAGATTAGGTAAGGAAGAGTTAATAAAATTAAATTAAATCAATTTTTGAAGGCTTTAAATAAATGTTACAGTTGAACTTTTGTTTTGAACTATTGTAGATTTAAAGGTTTATAAATGTCATTGCAATTATGAAAAATATTTAATACTCATAAGTATAATTTCATAATTTAGAAATATTATTAACTTACTTTTTTCTTATATACCATTTAACTATTTAAATTCTACAATGCCCCAAATATTTTACATAACCGGTCCTACATATCTAAAGCGTGCAGATTGTTCCCTATAGACTATCCTTATCTACCAACATAATTGAAGCCCATTGCCCTAATATATCATAAAGCAGCTTCTTGAGAAAGGTAGTAAATAGGTATAAATGGGGGAGCAAATGGATGCACAAATGGAAATGGCTTGATTTGGACCCAACGAGATCAATGAAATGGGCAACCAGTATTATATAAATAAATAATCTGTTCCTATCTTTGGAAAAATGTGTGAAAATATATTGTTTTGTAGAAAGAATTATCACTGCCTTGTTAGAATGAGCACCACCCCCCATGTATGATCACCTTGCGGTGAGGCCTGGGAACGGAGCAGCATGTGTCTGGCTATACAGTTTACTACCGGGATCTATTATAAGAATAGGGCAGGGAAGGTGCCTCTGGACTAGTATTATCTAGTGGAGATTTCATGGACATCACTTCCTCACCATGGATAAGTATTATCCCTGGATAAATCCTCTCCCCTCTGAGAATTTTATCATCATCTCCAAAGTCAGAGATTGTCTTTTGGACAGAGAGTGTGTCTTTAGGATGTGAAGGCCCCGGGACACCCGGATTACCCTGCATGTCAAACTGCCTATACAAACCACTTTGTGATGTTTTAATCTTCCAGTTAACTTTGGCTGGATTTAAACATCAGCCCTGGACCCCCTACAGCCAATATTGACCAGATGCCACTGGAGTCTTGTGCCTGTATTTTCCCCAGACTTCCCACCCTCGGGAATTAGATTTTGCCATCCTTCCCTTAATCACCTCTTTGTGTTTCACATAATATAGTCATGCACATATCCCGGACATGGGGGGAACACTAACAGTTGACATGCACCAGACACAGCAGAGCAACACACATATTACTAAACCCCAGACATGGACATATTTAATAGGGCAACAACATACAAAATGCAATAGCGGTGACTGTTGTATACTATGAGAAGAAGAAGGCTAGTTCTTCAAACAATAACCACAGTTTATGGGTGTGTAAGCACTCCAGTGTATGTACAACTACCCATCACACCAGTGGATGCCATTTTATACATTCATTTTCCTGTATAGCATTTTCTGGAAAATTGTGTAAAAAATTGCATTTTTCCTACATTATATTCTCTCTGTTAATTGAACTACAATATATATTTATTTATCATATGATAAAAATTATATACAAATGTATCTAATCTAATCTAAACTTTATTCAAACACATGTAAAGTCAGATGCTAAGAAGTAATAGGATTACTTATTCTGTCAAAGTATCATATGAACCTACAAACATATGTTTAGGCTGATGCAGAACAATTTTCTAAAAAATATTTATTATATTAATGTATTTATTTTATTATTGCAACCAATCAAAAGTCTTTTCTCTAAGACGTAATCCCTAAAACTGGTCACTTGGGACTCTGTAAGATCGAATGCACTGAGCTTGTGTAAGGCTTTTGGTGACCTGGGGAGCACCAAATTAAATACCAAGCTATAGCAGTAGGAATGCATTCCATACATGACTGCACAGGTTTCCTGGAATAGTCAGTTTTTAATAAATAACCATACTGAGTGTGAGAAAAGATCACTAGGACACAAAATTATTGGAAGTTTTTATGATAGTCCCTACGTAAAAATGCTGTTACACATCATATAGATTGTGTTCCCTAAACACACGATTTCTAGAAACAGTTCTCCTTATAACAATGCAAACAATATCTGGAAAATAAATGCAACATTAAATAAAATATGAAACTACAAATAGCACAGTTTTAGTAAATTGATAAATATATACAAAATATTTTTAATTATAAATCAAATTACTGAATATTTATTTGGAAATCTATGAAATAGATGAAATCCAATTCCATGATATTGTGGTATTTGTCTAATATATATTTGTTTCACATTGCTTTATAATTTTTAGAAATAGGCACTATAGTTATAAACATAAATCATTAATTAGTCATTATTGGAGATATAACTGAAAGGAGCCTGGGGAAAATCTAAATCTTGAGTCCTGATCATTACAGCTAAAATACATTTTTCCTTTTCAAATAAATCTAAAAACAAAGAGGCTTAAACAATTAATTTGTGCAGGGACAGAGAGAAAGTAACTGTTCTGTAAAAAACATAATGTGAGCAAATTGCTCTTAAATAAAGGTAAAGTAGTATTTTTACTTGGGCTCAAATAATCATGAGTCCCTCAATGCCCTGAATCAGTTTGATTTTTCTTTTAGTGCCACACCTGCAATGTGATTAAAATACCATAAAGAATGCAATTCAAAATTAAACAATTTTATTGTAATATTGGTGTTTGAAAAGGCTTTTATGTGGATTACTCAATACATCAAAACATTTTTTAAGAGTCCGTGTCGCTTGCATTATACCAGATTTTGGCATTCAGATAAGTCGTCCTGGGTCCATTGAGCCTATTTAATCCTTTCAATGCATCTATCTTGTACCTTCATTACAGATTTTATTAATTGAGATATAATGAATGCAAGGTGCCCAGTACCATAACGTGGTGTACTCAGAAGAGTCAACACGTAGAAGCTTCACGGTCTTTCTGTTAGCATAATCAATTCATTATTTGTTTAAAATCAACTGGAAGAATTCTCCTATTATGAATCATACTTCTTTTACAAAACCACACAAAGACTACCAGGTTTCAACCTTAAAATGATCCTCAAACCCATGGCCTCCATACAGAAAATTTTGTGAGCGTGATTTTAATTTGGTAACTGCTGGTGGATTTTACTCCTAACTAATAAAGATCTCTTTCTTTGCCGGTTTCCCATTCATGCACTTAGGGAGGTGTTGCCACCCCACCCCCTCTGTACACCCCATTGCCCATTTCGTAAAATCATGGGGAGAAACTTTCTGGACAATTTAATCTCTCCAGGGTGTTACTTAGCTAAACCCCTTTCACTATCAGTTTTTTTTTGTTCACCCCTCCTCTTTCTGGCCTTATTTTCCTTCAAGTCTAGATTAAATTTTGCAACCCCTGATATCTTTCTTTCTCTTCCAGACACATGCTGCTTATGTAAATGAACTTCTTTATACTGCTTCCCTGTCTAAGGACCTCAGACTTAAATGTGTGCAAAAGCTGCTCTCCCCTGCTAACTCTTTAGCACAATTACACCTCTATTCTGTTACTGAGGCCTGGTGAGGGAAGAAAAAAATCATTTAAAACTAATAACACGTGCTGGCTAGCTCAGATAATTACTAGGAAGTCAGTTTATGAGAACGGTTAAATATCTACAAATGGAATGAATAAAAAAAATATTAAACTGGACGATTCAAGCCTATGCTTCATATATGTGGCTCCTGTAAATATTATATTAAACATATATGAACACATTTTTCATATATATATGTTAGAGAAAGACATGAAATCGTTATATTTTTTATGGACTGGATGTGACCTTGCTAAAGCATCTATCTCTTGCTATTGTTTAATCTGCATAAAGATCGCCATTATTTGCAGCCATCGTGGAACATATTGGGTGATGCCACTGCTACGCGTAGATAAATTATTATGGAGTGCAAGCAAAGCATTTAAATGGTTAAATAAAAGGGACTATTTTGTCAGTCAAGGTCCGTTATCTGGAATTGTAAGAGAGCAGACAGCCTCGCATCTCCAGGCCTCCTTCCTTTCAGTGTGTTTTTGCAGACATTGTCCTCCTAGCCTCCTTGTTTCACGGTACAGTTTATGCATGGTCTTGTGTGTAAAGACAAATAGAGAAAGCAGGAGGGGGAAAGCTCTTTTTTTTACTCCCAGAGACACACAGGAATGTGTCAAAAGATGGAGAGAAAAAAGGAGAGAAGAGAAGAGTGGGAACATCAAGGCCCCTGACTAATGAATATCAAGTTTGCCCTTGAACCTCACTGGGCTTTGCCATTCCCAGGCCCCAGACAAGGGCTGAGGCATGTCTGAGCCCAGCTGCAGGGGGACTGGGCCATGGTTCATCTCAGACACTTTGACAGGCCAGTCCTTTACCGTGCATATCTAAGGCCTGCCTAGCAGCTCCCCTGGCAACCAGGCAGAGCAGGAGCCCAGTCCGAAATCTATTCTGTCCTGCACAGAGGAACTAACTGGGGTTGTGACTGGCTGGGAGAAGAACGGCGAGTATTGTGGGACTGTTTCTATGCTAGCTTAATCTCACACAATGACAAGAACGGCTCGGAGAATTTATTATGGTATAGACATTAAAAAAAAACTTTTTACGCAAGCTCAAAACTATAAGAAACTTGTTCACTTTCGAAAACCTCTCTAATGCATTTTGCTTCAACAAATGGAAGCTTTTAGGCACGTAATATGGCCAAACCATGTCAAATCATTTTATGGGAACCCAACTATTAAGGAGAGATCCAACATATGCAGGTGTTAAACTAGCTTTTAGACTGGTAGAAAATGTAAATTTATGTAAATTTTACATTTTTGTTCTTAGAGTATTTTATGTTAAAAAATGTGAGAGCTTGACAAGAAGAGAGATTCTAACAGTTTTTTTTTTAACTTCGAAGAGCTCAAAAAAACTGTAACAGCAAGAAATAGTTTGCAAAAGAGAAATTCAACCCTTGTAAGTATATAAAAAAGGGGAAAGCTTGAGGATTTCTTCTGCTAGTAGAAGATTGGGCTATAGATTCTGGATGGATAGATTTGGCAACAATATTCTCATGTTTATTGGTATGTTAGGGGAAAGAGTTAAATCAATTGGGTATTTATAAAGTAGTAGTTTCATCACCATACTTTGCATGATTTGCTCTTTTTATAACAGCCGGATTCTCACTTCTTTACGCCCTTCAACCATTATTGTTATACTTTATAAAATTTGGATACACCAATAAAAATAATTTGGTACTCCATTACTGGCAAACATATAAATTGGCGACAACTTTGCACCCAATTGCCAGTTTGCTTTTGTTCACAATATATATATATATATATATATATATATATATATATATATTTTTAACAAATAAAATTTCATTGATATTGCTCATTTAACTGTTTACAATTGCATACCCATCCACCAGAAGAGGCAACATTAAGTCAGAAATGCTTCATACCAATAGCCAGTCCATGGGATTGCTTATTGATTTTCTTAGTAGCAACCAGGTGAATTCTGCTAAATGATCGGCAGCGTTCCCATTGGCTGATAGTATTTGGGGAGCACTGAGAATAGACACATTAATTGAACAAAGAGTAGGCATTCCCATTCAATTTTAGTCATTATATTTGTCAAAAGTTGATGCTCCTATCTAATTAAAATGTTTGTTTTAAAAGTGTATGCCCACCTTTAGTATTTTGAACCCTTCTGCTGGCTGTAAGAAGGTGGGTAATGTGAATTGTTTATGGTGCTTCTAACATTTAAGCACCTTTCTCTGATTTAAATTCCATTTTAATACTTATTGGCTTTTTGGAGTTATAGAATTCCTTCTGCTTGTGTGAACTTAGTATATTGCCCTCACAAGCTCCTGTTCTAGTGTCAGGACCATACAAGGACAATCTATGTTTTACATAGCCCTATAAACAGAAAGAATAAAAGAAAACCTAAAAAATACAAATCTCCTCTGAAACTGTTGAAGACCTATGAGTTTTCATTTCTGGAGTGTAAGCCACAAATTTATTAACAAGCCAATATTCACAGCAGTCAAACTTTAAATCTCAATAAATAAAGCAGATGAATTTGCTGTAGTGTACTGTTAGGTTTGCTTAGGTACAATCAGTTCTTACATAGTTTAAACACCAACAATGCAGGAATTATAGTACCCAATCAAATATATATTTTAATTTTCTCAACATGGGCAGAAAACTAGGCGCTAATTTGTTTAAAGTTATATAGGCATTGTTACCCTTAAACTTTTTTTTATTAAAAGTCGTGTTTTTAGACTGTATATGACATATTTTAAATAATACTATTAGGTAATATTCCAAGGATGAGTGTCAATCACATTGAAAGTCTTTGAGACTAACAATAAATGCATTTTAGATCTATGCAGAGCTTTCTACATAACTGTTTCCTGAACTAATGTGTTTTGAGCTTATTCTCATGCCAGAGAAAGATTTTAGTCTGGGTCGGTATAAAAATAATGCAGAATATTAGTATGTATCACACTTTGTACTCCCTTTCTTTCCTATTTCTGTAGATGACACATGGTTTAGAACAAGTTCTCCTGCTATACATCCCAATGTAAATCATTTAACACATGGCATTTTTCCAGTACTCCCATATTCAAGATTCTGGTGTTAACACTAAATCTCTTGTGTGAACTCTTTTTAGTAGAGAACAGTAAAGGTAGCTGGAGCTCCTCTTCCTGGACTGTATATCAGTGACGCTTTGTTTTGTTCTTTAATGCCTATAATTTAGCTTTTGTTTTTAGTTTATATCCTGCATATGTGTTGTTACTGAATGAACACTTGTTTTGGGGTACATACCCAAATGAATGAAATGTCTAGTGCAGAAAGCGAAGATTATATACAAAAATAAAACAGGCCACTTTTATTATAATAGTGTACTGCCATATGGTTCATTGGGTGGAATTACTACAGTAGTTCACTTAGTAAAGTGAATTATCATCTTGCAAGGGGATTTTAACTTAGAGTGGAGTGGAAATTCACTTTGCAAAAAATGTCCAATGATTGTAAAATGCAAAGAATGATTGATTTATGTTTGCACAGAACTGGATATTTAAAGTCAGCTTTACATTATTCATTAAGCTAAGTTAAAATTCCCTTGAAAGGGGATAAATAACTTTCTAAGTGAACAGCCAATGTCCCTTTATTAAATCAACCCTAAATCAATAATAATAATAAATCAATAATAATAATAATAATAATAATAACCCTAGTGTTAAAGGTTACTATGTATTGTGGCCTGCTACATAAACAAATCCATGTTTGAAAAGCTGAATTTTAGCCGTGACTTTTTTCAACTTTTGCTATTTTGTTATATAATATATGTAAATTGTTATATTAATATTTGGGCATTGTCTGCCTGACTATGTTTTATTTCAGCTAGGAAGCTCAGAGAGCAAAAAAGCATACACACATAGACTGGAGATGATAGACTATCGTGGGATAATCTGGATGACCCAGCAAACCTGGAATTTTTTTCTTAATAATCATTTCTTATTATTTGGCATTTTTTTTAATCCTGCACCAGATCCATTCCAGGTATGCTGGATCACCCAGGGTCACCCATGAATGTTTATCTTCTCCAGTCTTGGAGAGCTTTAATAAATCAGACCCATAGTCCTTTTCTATTTCTAAGGGGCTAGCAAACTTAATTTAGTGTCAGTTTGGAGTATATATTTTTCATTTGATTTGTTTTATGGGTATTTTAAGTTTGTACTTTTCATTTATAATGTCCTTGCTGTTTGAACTTTGTGAATGAGTCAATGGGCATGAGATAATCTTAACATGATCTAGTCTATAAAGTCTTTCCAAGCACCACCTAGCTCTCAGATCTTGGGGAAACAACTAAACATCTACTTTGTATGCTGTAGACTAGGTGATATTGTCACAGCACAAACACATGCACACTTGAGTAATATTTATACACCACTGGCATTCACAAGTTATCACACATTTTTCACCACTAATTGTTAACATGTTCAGAGAAACTTTTAGGGAGAGAACATCTTTTACTTGGGTTACCTATTAGAAATAATTGAATGCTTTGTAAACCCAGAGTCATGGAACCAAAAAAATAATAAAATGGCAACCTTTTTAGAAATAAAATGCAAGCTTATAAAGGTTTACATGGAGAGGTAATAGAAAAATTAGTGTATAGTGTATATGGATTTCAACATTTTGGTTAGTGATAGTTTCATTCTCCCGCTCCTGGATGAAACAAGGAACCCTACAGAAACTAAGCAACCACTGACGTCATTTGACTAGCACCATGTTTGCTTGTTTTGCTTATTACAAAAGCTCAACAAATAAAGGGTAATCTAGCTGGGCACACCAAGAAGATAATCCAAACTTGTTACACAGATTCCAGTAAACCGCAGTCCATCCGGTAAAAAGAGAATGAGCTCAGCCTTTCAAAGTACACCGTCTTATACACAAGATGCAAGTATGACTCATTTTGCTTTGTTCACTGCCAGTGTTCAAATAACAGAAATCAGATTCTCTCTATGCAAAGCCTAAAATACGGTTTTCATAAGATGTTTCCTAGAAAATCTGGTAGATCAAATATCACCTGCCAATGGTAAATCATAGGTCTCTTAAAAGCTTGGCAATCTATCAAAACTCACTGCTGTGATGTGACTATAGCCACAGCTAAAAATCCCTTGCTTTGAGACAGAGGGCCTGATTAATTAAAGCTCTCCAAGGCTGGTGAGGATACACTTTCATCAGTGAAGCTGGGTGATCCAGTAAACCTGGAATGGATTTCTATTTGCTAGCAAATGTTTTGAATCCTTGACCAGATAGATCCATTTCTGGTTTACTGGATCTCCCAGCTTCACAAAAGAAAGTGTATCCTCTCCAGCCTTGGATAGCTTTAATAAATCAGGCCCAGAGAGTACATTACAAGCTAGAAAAGGTTCTGAGACAAGAGCTTTAACCAGAGGTTATCTTTACAATGACCACCAAAGTCCTAACAAAGAGTCCGAAGAATTCAAAAAGCTTTCTCAGTGGTTTGTATGCATTTTGGACACTAAAACTCAGACCAATTATCATTCAGCCAATTGCTACAAGATACTAGTTGAGATGTAGAGCTATGACAAGGTTTAAGATTAACTCAATAATGCAGGTCACATCCATAGAAATATTTCAAATAGGTGTCCTTCTTCATATTACTGATTCAAACCTATTATTAAGTGCTTTGTATGCGTGCATGGCTTAATCTATTCCCAGCCTGCCTCCACTACTAGGTTTTATGATTTGTCCCTGAAATGTATGTCCCTGGAATTTTTCTTTGCTTTTATATATACCGCTTGTACTATTCATATTCATGTGTTTGCTCCTTTGTATTCTATTAATAGCCTTCTGTATTGTACATGTATATTTGTTGCAGATAAAATTTGAAATACTAAATATATAAAATAAATGATATAAAGTGTTTCTTTTACACATAGAATTCTACGGTCTAGCAGCCCACACACTCGCTGTGCACAATTCAGAATCACTGGGCCAACACCAGAGCATCCCTGGAAATTACTTCAACATGCTGGCAACTAGGCAATATTCAATTTAGCATTGTAATACACAGGAGGATACAGAAGTGTCTTTACATCTGCCAAACATGTTCAGATCTATCTTCCCCCATTCTACGCCACCATCAGAATAAAATCCGAATAAAACCCACCATCACATGAGTCAATTCCACGCACTGTGCTCACAATAGCAAGAGATGCAGAGCCACGCACGAGATCTGATCCCTAGCTTTACACGCCACTCTGCCTTGCATTCTGTCCCGTTACTGGCACAAAGCCCCCAACAGCCCATCCGCGGATTATCACCCTTATCTGCAGATTAGAATAGACAGGGCCACAGCTGAGCTTGGAAGCATGCAAAGGAACGCCTACCTTATTCTTCTGCACAGGCACATCCAAACACACACAAGCTTTTCTCCATCGAGCCATAGCCAGCCATGTTATTTTCCATGGTACCGAATGGGTTACAAAAGGCTCTAGCCACATCCATGATTAAATTTGTACATTCCTAGTGATTATACTGCATGCAGCAATAAAAGAACCTACAATACATTGGGCCTGAGAGGTTCATTCTCCCTGTTGATCTTCTCAAAAACCTTTCTATGGTTTTTTTTATAGATGGCCGTAGTGCCTAAGTGCAGCCAAGACTTCACTTTTAAATGCAAAAGCCTATAAATCTTCAATCATATCATCTTTTTAATGTAGATCAATAGTGAATATAGAGACAATATTCCAGTGATTTATCATATATTCACTAATTTAGGCTACACTATAGGAAAATGTAATTTATAATGATTTTCAGTTGCCTCTAGAATTTTTACTAAAATCAGAATTTGTCAACTGCAAGCTTATATATTCAAACACAGATGTTAGATCTAAATCAAAGGCTTAGCAAATCTCACTAATCTTTAATCACAGTTGCCACAAATGAATAGGCATGCTACCTTACTTGAGTTACCAGCATGCATACAATGTTAGCATCCATTGGTGACTATATAAAACACACATTGATGAAATCGGGTCTAATCTGGGTGCATTGACATGCCAGGTTCCCTAAATGTTCACCAACAGATTGATGGGTGTGGGTTTCCATAGGGAATGATCAATAAACTCAAAGGGAACTATATACTTTTAAGTATTTTTTTATTATTTAGTAATTATTTAGTAATACACATAAGATGGTCCATACTGTATTAAATATAGAGATTGTGTAGAACAGGCACTAGAGGAAGGATAGATTAGCTACCCCAATCAATATTCCAAAATATATGTTATACATACAGGGAATGCATTGTTGAGTGCACTGATACTTGAATTGCCAATTCTGCATGGGAAGATCATGAATATTTTAAAAACAATGAACTATCCATAGATTCCTTCTAAAGTGTTAAATGATCATTGGTGGTATGCAGGAGATGATGTAGAATGTTACTGAGATTTGGATTACCTATTCTGCACGAGAATATTGTGAGAGATCAAGCAAATCTATGGGAAGATCTGAAGGTCAAATGTGTTTCATAATTGTAGTTAATGATATGACCAGCATTTAACATGATCCAATGTGTTGGCCAACTCATAAACTCTCATGTGTTGAAAAAAGCAGTAAACCCTTGTACAGCAGTACAATCCAGAAAGCAGAACTATTAGATAATATGTATGCCTCATGTACAAATATAATCATTAGTACATAGGAACAGGATAGTAAAACATTAGCATGCATTGGAATATTTTTTTAACTCAATATGATTTTTTTACATGAATAGTTTGAAAACAATTGATCAACTATATATTTCTTCTAAAGTGGCAAATGGAATGCAGAAGCTGCTGAAGAATGTAATTGAGAATTGGATTACCCATTCTGGATGAGGATATCGCCAGAGCTCAAGCAGATGTGACGAGACGTAAAGGCTAAATATGTTTTATAAATGTGGTTAATGATATGGCCAGCATTGTATATAAAAAATACCTAGCAACTAATCAGGAAACATATATGGTCCTTGGTAATTTTCTTTGAATTTATTAATAAATGTTGCCTCCCGCAGCTGCCTTTACATCAAAAATAATGCTCCTATTAATACTTATATTTAAACCATCAAAATCGCGCGCATAAAAAGCAGACGATTAATGGCTCAATGCAGAAAATCATACTGAGGCATTGTTGTCCCTCTATGCCAAAGCTGGCAGCTATCGCCCTGCCTTCCATCATTTGCATTTATTTACCGCTAGTCACTGCCAGTGCAGTGAAGGAGTTAATCTTTCTATCCTGACATAGCCATAGCACAGCCTGATTACGTGACTTTAACTGGGCCAACCAGCCTTTCCAGTGAAAACACATTATCCACATATTCATTAAGGAGCTTTCCTCATATGGAAATTTTTTTTTATCCCTGAAGGCACTTCTTTTGCAGTTGAACATGGTAAAGACTTTACAAAGCAATTTGCGTCTTATAAAGGCAACCAAGAAAGTAAAGAAACTGGTTATTTATGTGAAGTGGCTATGGTTTGATTTAATAATGACCAACCTAGCCATAAAAAATGTGAAAGACACAAGATGTAATAATTTTTTTGTCCTTCAATAAGGCTGCAAAATTCTACCCATATGGAAAGCCTGTGGTTTTCAGCAAGAGCATCCAGAATGTCTACTGGAAGCAGAAAAGCTACATCTCCTATTGTCTATTTGGTGCCAAATTGGAATGGTCGCTGGACAGATCCATTTTGGGATAAATGTGGGTCATCGTCAAAGCAATACAATGCTTTAGTCATAAATGATTTTTATCAGGTATTTACATTAATCATTTTATTTGAGGACTGCAATAATTTAAACTAATAGCACATTTACCCAAATTACATTTTTTAGGTAGATGTTAAAGTAGACCCCATTATGGCTTCCATATTGTTTTGCTGCAGCTGGCAATTGACATCAAAGTTCTCCTAATATCACCCGTTATAAGAATACACGTATAAAAACTTTGATACACTTCGTGATGTTTGATACCCTTTTTATTCTTTATATCTTTTACTGATTGCCTTAAATTTGTGTTATATATTGAGAACATAAGCGTTGTCTATCTACCATTATGACTTTTGTTGTCAATAGTAACGTTCTCTAATAGTACAGTAGTCCTTTAATCTTTGCTTTTCTATTAGGTTTTGTTTTGTGTATTGTTAACAACAAATGTGTCATTGCTGTACACTTACTGGAACATTGGGTCTGATTTAATAAAGCTCCCCAAGGCTGGAGAAAATACACTTTCATCAACGAAGCTGGGTGATCCACCAAACTTGGAATAAAACCGGTCCAGGATTCAAAATATTTGCTAGCAAATAGTAAATGACTTTGAAAAAAAATTATCACAGGTTTGCTGGATCACCCAGCTTCACTGACAAAGTTTATCCTCCCCAGCCTTGGAGCGCTTAAAAAAATCTGCATAAGGAATTATTCTTGATGCCCTTCATATTGCAATAAAAAGCTGAAAGAATATTCTGTAACAATTAGGGGTAATTTTGCTAATAAATCTGTATAAATATATATAAATATATATATATATATATATATATATATATATATATATACTGGTGTTACTCTTTTGCTATTGGCTGAGCCATTGTCATATAATTTGAAATGAACTAGCAAACCGAATAGCAGACCAGAAATAAATGAGACCTTCTTCCGATAATGGCCTTGAAAAAGTGCAACTTAAGGTGAGCTTCTTACATTGCTTCATACGATTCAAATGTGACAATTATCACATCTACATTGATACATGAAAAGATATTTGCATTTTTATCACATTAAAATTCTGTCTGCAGGCTATCACATTTAATGTGGATCTAATTATGGGTCAGGGTTACTAGTGCCGTTGACTGGTCCACACATGAATGGCTTTTTCCTATATAAATTTTGGTGGGGTTCCATATTATAATAGTTTATTAATATTAGTATATTATATTAGTCTGAGGAATAAACTTATTTCTTAAATCCGTTCTACCCTCTCAACTTTCAAAGTATCCCAAGACTATAGACATATAGAGATCTCAAGTTTTAAGAAATCTATAGAAGAAATGGTGTGGGCAGGCTTTCTACGCCATGAGTTCTACACCATGATACGTGTAATATTTTTACCCATTTTACTTAAATTACACATTTTTATTTTAAAAGATTAAGCAGTAACACATTTAGCTTAACTTTAATATTTTAAACATTATCTAGATATTGGGTATATTGTAGTAATGTGTATTCCCCTACAATTGAGAGTTAGTTCATCTTTAAGTAGTTATTGGCATACATTGCTCTGCATTGGCCCTATCTGACCACACACTGATGTGTTGAGATTGCCAATACTCCTTGATCCAGGGAAATCTGGTTTTAGAAGGCAATAGTAGTTATGGGTTATGTCAAATTATGGCTGGTAAATCGAACTGAGATCTATTTGGTCTAGGTATTATTGCCAGCCAATGTGCACTGCAGAACCCTAAGGCAGTGGTCCCCAACCTTTTGGAGCTTGCAGACCTCTAAATGCACGGACTCCATATGGCGCTTGCACGGAGAGTCATCTGTCACTCAAAGGGGAGGAAACTTCCCCCAAGAGTGACGTCATGATGCCAGAACCAAAAACATAACCCACCCACCTCCCGAGCCTGCGATGCGTACTGGAGATGTGGTCAGTAGCTCTGGCCAGTGTCCCTCCCCAAGCGGGGTCCTTCTTCTTTTAGTGGGCCAAGGACCAGGGGTTGGGGGCCCCCATTCTAAAGCATATGTGATCCACCTTCAATCCACCCAAGATCATAGCAGCCCACAAACCTAACAGTCCTTTTGGCAAAAAGTCAGATACCTGTCTCAGTCCTGGCCTGCAAACCAGCTATGTTTTTTCTACAAAGACTAAAATTATGCAACTTTGACCAAACTTTAATGTTTTCTGATTCTAATAGAAAGCAATACACTTTTTTGGGCATAACTTCCATGTATCTAAATCAATAGTAATCATGAAATTGTGGGGAATTTTTTATGTCCCTGGGCAGATTTAATCGAAATTTGGGGGAAAAGGTCTTTTATGATAGTTGGCAAAATACATGCTAATCCCTGATCCTAAAAGATCCTATAAAAAACAGCATTTGCTAAACAGCACCAAACATCACCTGGGACATTTACCCCAGAATCCAGGCCATATCTGAATAAAGAATACTCTACCTGTTCCTATGTAATCTTCCTGTACACCTTAAAATATATATCCATGATGATTATTGAAATTTTGTTTTCTTTCATAACTAAACATGTCAGTTTCTTAGAACACAGACACAAGTGTGCAGTATTGTCCTTTTTGTAGTAATTATTTAGCTATATTATCACACAGTCCTGGACAAATCTCATCATGCAAATGTCAAAGTCAGTTTTGGGTAGGACTTCCCCTGTAATTAGAAGTGGAGCATACTTCCCAATTCTTAGTTCAGGTATTCAATGCCTGTGAAATAAGTCAATTTACTTCTGTATTGTACAACAAAGTATTGGAACCAAAAGTTTTGCTCAGACCTACACTAAGAGATGATGTAAGCTGCCATTTCTGAACCTGGTTCTGAAAAATACTGCCTGTCTTCCTGATTTGTTTGCACTGCAATTAGAAACTTATCTTTTGCTCAAAAGATCAATCTTCTAACAAAGAAGCATCACCCCTCAAAGAGAGAATAAAAGTCTGCCACACTTCCAGCCAGCTCAGCCATCATGAGATAATAAAGCTACATGAGTTTGACCCTTTCAGGAACATTAAAAAAAAAGAATTCTGCTCCTAGAAGTAGTAAGGATGTTGCAAATCTTTAGGAATAAGGGAAAATGTTAACTAGCGTTCTACTTTAAACTTCCCCCATAAATTATTTTTTGATTGCTACATTTTCCCAAAACTGTATTATTTGGAAACCTTTATTTATATCTAGATAAATACTAATAGATCTAAGGTTGATTACACAGTCAGATTGTAAAGTGTATGGTCAGCTTTAGCCTGTTTCTTCTCCTATTTTGTATTAGATTATATGTTTTCATCACATATGTTTTCCTTTTCTGATTTGTACAAAAATGCCAGACAAGCATTTTTAGGCAGCTTTAAGCAAATACCATGCAAGAATTGACCAGCTGGTCCGATTTGACATTGATGTGCTTTTAAAAGGCAGCAAGCATGAAAAATTGTTATACACTAATAACAGGTATGCCACAACGCCACAATAGTTGTTTCATCTGGCAAACTCTTGATGTGTAAACAAAGGCGCAACAGCCCCCTTCCATGGACTGTGACATTATTCATCATTACGTTACATTATTACCTGGCACCATTCATTTAAATGTCAGTGCTAGGTACAAGGCTATATTTTATATATAATGGCATGTCCAGCCTTTGGGTTGCACGCCTTTTTTTCCTAGTCATTTGATTAGCTTTATGTGTAATGCAATTCCTAATGCATTTTTCATGCATGGATTTTTATATTGGACATTTTTACAGTTAGAAGACAAAAATACTATTGTCTACATCCTTGTAGATGTACAACAGTAGATATGTTTGTAATGCTAGTCATGCATTGGCTTCAATATTTTCTGAAGGTTCACCTTAAAGTACTTTGCGCAAGTGTCTGTCTTACCCACTCAACAAAACTCTTAAGATCTGGCATTGGTATACATGATGCCAGATATAATTCAATCTGAACTGCAGTGCATAAAAATGCCAAGCTGCCAGCAACAACCTCATAGCTACTTTCTTCTTTCTCAAAAACAGTTGCGGCGTAAGCTGGGCATCCATGCCACTATGCACATTTGCGCTTTTAGTATTATAACATCATTACATTTCATAGATCAGTGATTCATAAGCAATAGTTCAGCC
Source organism: Pyxicephalus adspersus (assembly GCF_032062135.1). NCBI lineage: Eukaryota > Metazoa > Chordata > Amphibia > Anura > Pyxicephalidae > Pyxicephalus > Pyxicephalus adspersus. The sequence continues at coordinate 147,407,553 of NC_092859.1, forward strand.
ATTGTCAGCCATTTTGTTATAGAGCAAGTTTATTAGTTCAGGTACCAATTATACATTCCCTACACATGCAAAACCATTAGGTTTAACAATAGTCTTTTAAAACCACATAAACCAATGATATGTACCTTATCTCTTTATTTATAAATCTTTAAAGCCCAACTCCAGTCACAGATCCAAGCCAAGTAGCTGTACTGTACATTGCAAGCAATACTTTTCTAAGTGGCAGAAAGTTAAGCTTTGCTTCTCCTTTGCTTTTGGACCACTTTGAGTAAAAGAGCTCCATTGAAATTAAATTAACACTGGGAATCAATCCAATAACTACAAAAATGTACAGACTATACAGCATTTAGGGGAGTGAGGGTGAACAATTGACACTAGTGCTTCAATCATGTATCTTTCTAAAACAGGCCAGAAGTACAGTACAGTGATCCGGTCATAACTTACAATGGAGGAGAGAGTATATTTGTTTACACATGAGAACTTACAATATAAATAATTTACAATACATATAATAACGCCCCATAACTCATTGAAAAGCTGAAGTCAGGTTGAGAAATGCCGATCAGTTGTGTAGCACAGTCCATGGAAACAACATTAAACCATTTTATTGCTGGGGGTCTCAGGGAATCATTGCTAAAACTAATTATTTGGAGGTCATTGGGGCCTCTTACATTGGTAGCTAGAATGTTCACCCTTTTAGGCTGCATTAAAGACAATTTTCTCCCACATCCCAAAAACAAGCAGTTAGATTGATTGTTTTCCCCTAAAAGACTTTTAGGCTGTGTAAATGACATATACCTATGGGAGGAACATTAGATTTTGAGGCACAGTTAAGGATAGTGATATGACAATAGATTTTGTAAAGCGCTGTGCAATGTCAGCACTTTATAAATACATATAAAAAAGCGCTATATAAATACAAATAAAAAATAAATACAGGTAGTCCTCCAGTTATGGTCATATGGATGACTCCTAGAAACGAACGGGGCTTCCCTGCTCGCTCGTGTGCAGGACAGAGGCTTAATGGGGGAGGGGGCAGTTTGCATAACTTGCAGAAGAAATCTTTTGCTAAACACAGCTGAGGTTGTGGGTGATCTTAAGAGCTGAGCTGATCTGTAGCATCTTTAACTCTTTAATGAACAAGACAAACTCTGCATCTGTTTCTTTTTTCATATCAAAGCACAGCTTGTTAATGAATGTCTCTCTCCATAAAGTTTTTTTTTGTTTGTGATTATATCACAGTGAGGATTTTATACAAAAACTGATACCACACTGCCTAATAATATGTTGAGACAAACATTTGTCCTAATTGCATTAAAAAAAATATCGTACCTGTTCCGACTTACATACAAATTCAACTTAAGAACAAACCTACAATCCTTATCTTGTATGTAACCCGGGGACTACCTGAAAATTAGAACTGTGCAGTGGTGTTGGCCCCAGGACAAATATCATTATTACAATATAAACTAGTATATATATGCAGGCATGGTTGAATTTGGAGATCAATTACCAGTTTAAGGAATTCCTAGAAACCTCCATGAGACCCCGGTTGGGAATGGCTGCTTTAGACAGTCCATACATGATGATAACAAAGAAAACGTATCCTCCTGCCTCCTTGCATTGACATATTGGTAAGACAATGGCAGAACTAGTATAGTAGGTTAACACAATAGATTATTTCTCATCCAATAGGGAGACACAGAAAGCTTCAGAGGTGCATGAACAGTGGTGTCACATTCCAGAATATGATCACACAAATGTGTAAATTACAAATAAACCCAAAGAGGCTGAGTAGTCTTTTGGCAGAATGGGTAGTTGATAAGTATGTTTATCCGCTGGGTATTTAACAGTTCGGTAGAATACCACCTTGACACACTTACATTCTTTTAGTCTAGACAGACCTATTGCTTTTCAGCTTATAGGCATACGTTTACTATATTTGTAATTCTAGAAAATAGCAAATGTACAATATGAAAATAAATACTGTAAGGCAAGGTTTTATATCTAACCACCCTCGGAAAAGGTCATACCACAGGATTTATTTCTCCAACCACAGTAAGTGACAAAATGATCACATATACACCTTGTGGCATGTAAACTAGAGGAGTTAAATGTTTTACGAATACCCAAACACGGTGATACATCCCCCAGAGTATTATTAGCAGCAATGCATGCAGGAATGTGTTCCATTTAGACAAAAAAGAAAATAAATACATCTATGCTTGTATGCAGTGCATGCCTCCGCCTTATACAGCTGTGCATATTAACCATTTTCTAGGTTCTCTAGAAGCAATATCACATATTACATCTCCGGAATGTCTCCCGTGATTGCAAATATAACCACCAGCATTTGGTTTGACTGCAGAATCACCACAGTAACATAATAACATGAAATTCCCCTTAACTGAACTGTTTTCCTGCCTACATGTACTGAAATCCCTCATGCCTATGAATGAGTTAACTCTGGTGCTATATGCCAGCAGTTCAAAATGTCTGCCTTAATCCAATGAACGTGGAGGGGTGTGTGTATGCCACTGAGGCCAGGTTCTTGCAGCATATACTCCTGTTCTTCCCTCCGGAATACACACACCATATGAAAGACATGGCAGTACTCAGGGAGAGAATTTGTTCTTCCTTCCTCAACACCCTTAATGTACATACTCCAATTCCCTTCATAAAGACAGACAACCCGCCAACCCCCCCACACTTTTTCCCTCATCGCTCCCTAGAATAAATTAGCGCTGGGCATCAATGCAATTTCGGCAGGCATAAATTTAAAAATCCTGACAATTTCAAGACAATGGTCCTAGTGGTTGCTCCAATCAGCGTCATCTTTTGCTCATGTTCAAGCTCACCCCACTCCCCCACACATTTCTAAACCATTTCTCTCCCTAAACTATTTCATAGACCTTCTGCTATGATTTACCTTGAGACACAAGTAATCTAATTCATTTCCAGTTATATATGCAGACCCAGTGGTTTATGTACTAAAAAATATGTAAAGTGCAGTCACCCAAAGCAAACAATTATTTCACGGATCGCTCTACATTAAACTGCCATCTGGTTGGTTACTAGGGATGGTTCCATTTCTGCCATCATCACCTCTTTGGACTTATTGAAAAAGCCCATCAATGTCAGGATTAAATTATTCCCTTCTTTCCCCCTTTGTCTAATTTATTGGTCCCTATTTCTTCCTTATTAGCAATACCCTTTATGTTCTGGAACCACCCACTAGTTCTTTGGAATATCTTTGTGATGTTTGATACCCTGTTTAATCTTTATATTATTTAGTAATTTGCCTTAAAATTTCTGTTATGTATTGAGAACATAAGGATTGTCTATCTAACATTATGACTTTTGTTGTCAAGAGTAGCCTTCCCTGATATTACAGTAAATCCTTTAACCTTTGCTTTTCTTTTCTTTTGTGTATTGTTAACAACAAATGTGTCATTGCTGTACACTTACTAGAACATTGGGCCTGATTTATTAAAGCTCTCCAAGGCTGGAGAAAATACACTTTCATCAACGAAGCTGGGTGATCCAACAAACTTGGAATAAAACTGGTCCAGGATTCAAAATATTTGCTAGCAAATAGTAAATGTCTTTGAAAAAAAATTATCCCAGGTTTGCTGGATCACCCAGCTTCACTGACAAAGTTTATCCTCTCCAGTCTTGGACAGCTTTAAAAAATCCGCCCCACTTTCTGAATAGGGAATTATTCTTGATGCCCTTTTCATATTGCAAAAAAAAAGCTGAAAAAATTATTGAGAACATAAGGATTGTCTATCTACCATTATGACTTTTGTTGTCAACAGTAGCCTTCCCTAATAGTACAGTAAGTCCTTTAATCTTTGCTTTTCTTTTGTTATGTGTATTGTTAACAACAAATGTGTCATTGCTGTACACTTACTAGAACATTGGGCCTGATTTATTAAAGCTCTCCAAGGCTGGAGAGGATACACTTTCAACAGTGTAGCTGGGTGATCCAGCAAACCTGGAATGGATCTGGTCCAGGATTCAAAACATTTGCTAGCAAATAGAAAATGACTTGGATGCTGGATCACCCAGTTTACTGATGAAAGTGTATCAGGACCATTGTAAGAGTTTTAATGACGTTACAGGACAGTATGTATCACTGTTGTTGTTGCAAGTGTACAAAAATGGCTTCCTTACCCTTTACCGTAATAACAATTATTTATCATTCACTTTTGGTTAATGAATCCATCTACGGAGCACTACTAGAATGATGGATTCAGAAACATTTAAGCCCAGGATCCTTCCCAATAGTGGTATATGCCAAAGAGATATGACAGTGATATATCAAGGCCCTTTTCAGATGAGATAGTGCTTGGTGATTAAGACCAAAAATAATCAGTGTGTTGCATAAAGTGTCAACACTTAAATGAATGAACACAATCAGATAGGTTTGAAGAGCGGCTATTCAAGCTTGTCAGTCCAGAATATTGCACAAAATAGGATCCTCTCCAACTAAAGACATCAACATAGAATTACAAAATCACATAGCCAAACTACAGAATACTAAAACCAATACCTATTCAGAAAACGCTGAAACTATCACTAACAAAGCATCACCAATAATACACTCATAAACAGAACTAAAAAAAAAACAGAACGGCAAAAAAATGTTGCCAGAAAAGCTTTAAATGGCTTTTAATAAGTTTGAAAAGTATACAACATAATCAGTTAAAATGAACACGAGACTGATTAACATGTACCATGTAATGTCCTCTACCATATTCCTTTCTTCTTTTTTCAATCTCTTTCCTTCTTTCTTTTTTATTCTTAACTTATTTGTTTGCCTTCCTCCGCATTAAAAAACCAAAAAAAAAAAAAAAAAAACCCTGAATAATCAGCCAATGGCATTTATGTATAATAATATTATTATATAATATTTAAAATATATATCTTAATATTATTATTATATTGATATGTTGCATATGTATGAGGTTTTTTTTTCTTAGTAGATAGATAGATAGATAGATGTATACATAGAAAAATTGTGGTCATTATTTCTATTTTCTCACTTCCCCATAATTTATTACATTAAAAAAAATCTTCCTGCCTGCTTAATTCAGCCAAGCCAACACCCTTCCCCCATTCCCATCACACAAGCTTTCCCTGGTGCAGGGAGAAAATATTCATTGGCACCCTATCAGACATGCATGCAAGAAACTAATTAACATGGGCAGACATGCAACCAGCGATAAAGCTCACTATACACTCTCACACATCCACACACGCACACACAAACAAGCCAGCCTTGTCTGGGGGGACATTGAAAAAGGCTTTGTCGCTAATTTAGGCATCTGTCTGAGTCTAGTCTGGTCCTCCTGGCTAGGCAATTTTTTTCCCACCCCCTTGGACAATGCTGGGAACATGCCCAGAGACCCCTCATTCAAATCCCCCCTTAACAATGCTGTCATTGTACTATCATAGAGAAAAGGGGAAAGGGAGGAGGAGACCTGAATAAAAATGTTAACCCACGAAAGTGTTTACTAACAGACTCTGCAGCTGTCCCACAAACCAACAGCCATGGGCAAAGGAACACAGGAGGTGTGTGTGTGTATGGGTCTGCGTTGGGGGGGTTATAAAAAAACATTTACTCAAATGTGGTCTTGTGGGTGAATGTCGTTTCCTATAAAACAAACCACACAAGCTGCTATTGTGTGCCTTAGAAAAACCAACAAGAATAGCACAGTGCTTCCATTATTGTGTTTAGACTAATTAGGTGGCTACACAACATGATGTCTATTGGGGCCACTCTGTTTATTTGTATGTTTACAGGTTTACAGCAATAATAAATGACAAGTCTTAAGTACCTTGTGGACCAAAGAGCACAAACCGTCCCAAGCAATTCATTAATAAGTCAACGGTATTCTTGGCTTGTTAGAGTTTGAGGGCCATGCTATTGTTTTTTTGAAGGGCTTTGTGTATTTCAAGATATGTAAATGTCCCTAGATTGCCAAATTGTGACCAGTCATGACTTCGCCCTCTACACAAGGAATAAAGCTATTGTTCTTCAGGTTTGTGAAGGCACCGAAGATACTTAGGGGTCCATTTTTGAATATTTAAACACAAGATTCATCCAATTTTCACCTAAAACTCACACATTTTTCTCATTGGTTTCAACAGGAATAATGGGCCTGATTTATTAAAGCTCTCCAGGGCTGGAGAGGATACACTTTCATCAGTGAAGCTGGACGATCCAGCAAACTTGGAAGAGATTTCTTAAAAGTTGCTTTTTTGTTATCCTGGATCATATCCATTCCAGGTTTGCTGGATCACACAGCTTCACTGATGAAAGTGTTTGGAGAGCTTTAATAAATCAGGCCCATTGTGTCCATCCTGGATAAAAGTTGTGTGAACATTGTGTTAAAAAATTCTAATATTTTTGTGTTCTGAAAAATGAAGTGAATGCAGCTATATCTTACTTGCTAATGTGAGTGGGATCTCTATATCTTTAGCTAATCAGCCACAATATGGTATAATAATAGCTAACTAGACTGTGAAACATTGACTGGTTAGTTACCATATTGGGATCTTTACATTTTTACCCCAAAATTATTAAATGTTGAATCTGAGTTGAAATTGCTTTATGTACATTTTAATATCTTATTGCAAATAGCAAGGTCCATGGAATACACAATGCTACAGTTTACTGGCAGATGGGTCTTTTTCCAATGTGAATTGCCCTTCCCAAGTGCTCAGCATTCCAACTCCTAAAGGGTATATTAAAGCTTAATTAGGAAAACTGAAAAAATTCTACGTTTCAGGAGACCAATTGGAATTACCAAATGATTTCCCATTTTGGAAGGCCATTGTCTTGAGAAAGTTTTTTGAAAACCTCTATCTTTTGTTCTGTAGTAGGGTAGACTATGGTTAACCTATGGGTGGCCCTAGACATTAGAATAGCCCTTTTCTACCTTTTTTCATGGAGGACCTTTGAACTTTCAGGTCTTCAGGGAACCCCTGCTATAATTTCTATATCCACAGCTCACAGTAAATGTGCATGGTGATCAGTGGTGGGGATGTCTCTTACATTGTTGACTAGTGAGAAGAATGTCACCCAAAAAGATGGACAAGATGGACACATTATTCCAGTTGAAACAAATTATAAAAAATTGTGGGTTTTAGGTGAAATCTTAATATATACATTTTCATAAACTTGTGTCACCTAAACTGACCTGAGGGGCACAAATTGCTCATTGCTCAAGGGACCCCTAGCAACCTCTGGAGGAACCCTGGTTGAGAAAAACTACATTAGAATGTGGTAGGATGAGCAAGCAACATCCTATGGGCTTTAAGTTGTTGGTTAGTTCAGCAAGGCTCACTTTCTATGGGGGAAGAAGGATGATATAAGAAGAATATTATTCATGGAGGCACATTTCTAAAAATACCAGTTGACTGCTCACCCCTGGCTAGATGGTTAGATCATCTAATGTCACTTTATGTCAACGAATGTGATAATTATCCTATGTGTACAAACAGCCAAGACCAGATAGCAATATTTAATGCTCATATTTAACCCCCCTAGCGTTCTAACTCTGTCCGTATTTCCACAGAAAAAGCGTTACATTTTTTTGCATGGAAATTTATTTTACATTGTAGGCCTGTAGGCTCAACTCACCGAAATATGCCCAATATTTAATAAATTGAAAAATAAACATTAAATAAAAAAACACAAAAATCTGTTGCAAAAAAAATAAAAAAATAATTAAACATATATTATAACTGTACAGTAGCATTTATATTATATATATAATATAATTATACATATATATTATATCAAGATTTCTTTGTATTGGATTTAATACAGCTGTTTTGTATTGTATCCAATACCGAATTTTTTTAATTTCCCGCCACGCCTCCCGCACGAACCGAGACATGCACCGACGTTACCGGGAAACCCCGGAGGTTGTCTTTGCAGTGGCCAGAAGAAGATCCAAGGAGAAAGACATGCCCAGGAGGAGCTGCGGGGACCAGCAGGACGCCTGGGGACGAGAACGGATCAAGGTAAGTGTTTTTTTTTATGTTTTAAGTGTCTCCGAGTGTGACTCAGGATTACCGCTATTGGGGTTAAAACAGTTAAACAAATGTATGCAACCATAGGAACAGAAATACCAGACTGTCTAAAGCAGTATTCGCCAACCTTTTCAGACCTACGGACCTTTAAACTTACAGGCCCCGGACCACACATTAGCGGGGAGCCGTATGTCACTCAAAGGGGAAGATTCTTCCCCCAGAGTGACGTCATGATTCCAAAACCCGCTCACTCTACCATCCCTACGGGATACATGGTCCGCGGCTCTGGCCAGCACGTCCTCCCAGCGGGGTCCTCCTCCTGACCCCACTCGGGGGTGCAGCAGCCAGAGCCGCAGACCACTGGTTGGCATTCTCTGATCTAAAGTATAAAAAATAAATCAAGAACAATGTCTTTTAGACTAAAGCAACCAATCAGCAATCAATTGTCAGCAGCTTAGAGTCAATAAATAAAAGATAGCTAACATCGATTGGTCACTTTGATTGGTCTGTTTCCTAATTAGCTTCACATCTTTACTTTTGATATTAATAAAAGCTGATATGGCTTTATCTCCTTTAATCTTATTTACATGCCATCATTCCCTACCCTACTATTCCATTTTAAAAATTAGTACAAAAAAATTAAAGCATTTTTTTATTGATTAAAATGTCTCTACTATAAAAATGATAACACATTTACAATACAAGCCTTTTTACAAAGCATTGCTACTTGCTGTGCTATTTATCATCTTGCTCAGAGGCTTAAAATACAAGAGCTCATTACTATGGAACAAGAACCATGAGTACTTTTCAAGCAAATTGCAGTGCAAGCGTATTTATTTTTGTTCTTTAGTTTTTTACTCTTTTTTTGTAATTCTGTGAATAAAAAAAAATTGAAATTCTTAAAACATATATTTTTATTATATGTTTGCTGCCTAATGCCATCACACATTTCTCAGGCCATGAAATAAATGTCAGTAGACAATGTAAAGTGACTTCATAATGCATTTGTGGAGGTCATATTGTTGATGTTGCCAAGCAACATGGCTGATATTCCATTGTCCCCTAGGCTGTTCAGCTGTCTAGTAGTTTTTGTCATTTTAAATTTTTACATATTTTTCTTCAAACGATTCTAAAAGAAAAATAGAGAATTTATCTTCTCAAAAAAACTAAATGAACACAGCATTTCTACATAGTTTATAAATGTACTCGTTTATCGGAGACTACTTAGAAGATATCCTCCACAACTGGTTAAAAGCAAATAAAAAGAATAGTGGTCAATACTCAATAGTAAAAAACTGGAGGCCAAAATGTTGTTGCAGCTGAAAATAATGATGTTTTTTTTAACAATCCTTGACATAGTCCCAGGTATCCCAGAAGCAAAGCTCAGAGGTAAACAGCCAATTACCAGGTGCAAACACTGCAATATGGAGGCTTGTACTGGCTGGAATGCTTCAGTAGGAAGGAATGGCATCATAAATATAAAGGCATAGAAGAAGAGGGGACTGTATTATTATTATACAGTATTTATATAGCAACAACATATTACGCAGTGCCGTACGAAGTCCATAGTCATGCCACTAGCCGTCACTCTAAGGGGCTCACAATATAATGTCCCTGCCATGGTCATATATCAATAACACAGTCCAAGGTCAATTTTGGGGGAAGCCAAAGGCTGGCGTGCTAACCACTGAGCCATTGAGCTACCCCAAAAACTGTATTCAAAGTGGTAGTGTCTCTTTAAAGTACACCTATCATTTTGCTGTTCTTCTGATAGTGCTAGTTTGAATTACTTTAAAACTTTGTGAGGAATTGAGATAGAACACGTATGCAGATCAGGCAAGCCAGCCAAATAAGAAATTCACATATTCATGCTTATTCAAGTTCAATGACTATAGGCAAAGGGGTCAACATGACAGGAAAGCAAAAAGCATTTCAGAAGGTGCTCAGCAATGGTAGCCTCCAGGTTTATCTAATGACAAGTTTCTTTGAAGACAATATGAGTGATGTGAGCTAAGAATGCTAAGTTTGTCTTGTAGTTAGAAACTTGCAATGAATGTAGATAAAATGTATGGAATTGTCCAATTGGGCTTTCTTGACCACCAAAGAGGACCTCAGGCTAGGCGTTCTTAAAGGTTCTGCAAAACCTTAGGGTTCTTCCAGAGGTTGCTGGTTGTTCCTTGAGCTGTGGGTGATTGATCTCCATCAGCATAGTTCTGGGTCCCAGGACACCAATGATCTTTTTAAGCCACCTGTAAGGGTGTATTTTGACCACCAATGTAACTGGCATTCTTCCCATTGATCCTCCATGATTTATATTTAATAAGGGGTTCCCTAAAACCCGCCCCTGGGGTGTAAAGGTTGAGAGGCCACCACTTACTAAATAAACTATTAAACTGGCATTTATGTGGGGACTAATGGAATATATTTAGATACACTGAGAACCAGGTAAAAAAATAATTTAATTTTTATTTCACTCACTAAAATTCTATGCTTCATTTCTATGTTAACAAAAAATTTTTGATGGATATCAGAGCTTTACACTCCTAGAAGACCGGGCATTACTAGTCATGTTGTAGACCTCATCAGCTTTGGAACCTCAAAAACACTGAGTGCTTGTACCATGTTTTAGGTGTATAAGCTTTTTGAAGAATTTCTTGTACCCTATGGAAAGTAATCAGATTTTTCATGCTGCTTTTGTTAATCTGTAAACATATCTGAATCTTTGTACAGGTCTATCTTTTACAGGATAATTCCTTTGGCACATCTGTATTCTGCAGACACAGATATTTTTACATTTAGCATTTAGTGACAACCACAATACAAACTATTTCCACTTTGTGTATACTTTCTTTGTGTATACAATGTATACTTTCTGAAGTATACATTGCGTACAATGTATACTTCAGAAGCTGGTGAAAGCCAAAGAAACAGGGTCAGTTATTTGAACTCTTTATTAATTAATAACGTTTGGATAAGGTAGAAAAGAATAGTTTTGGCACAATTGATTTCACCATAAAATTACTGATTTCACCAAGAAAAAAAGATTTACTTTTTTATTTAAAGTGTTTTAGTTGTATTGTACACTTAAAAAACACCACAAACCATGTAAATGTTGCCTTTCCCATTAGAGTGCCTTTTTTATTGCAGATCAAAGACAGCACCATCTTAGCCTTTGTTAAGATCTGGTTTTTTCATGGGGGTGCACACATGACCATCTAATACCCCAGCAATTTGAGGTCTTAAAAATTTGCTTGAGAGAATACTTGAGCACACTGGAAACCATAACATTTATCATCAGAGGCCTATTTTTAATGTAGCATACCTATCAATTGTGGGTTTTGTTCTGCAATACAAAATATCTGAATCCAAAGAAAAAATGGGATTGATACTGCAGCTTACTAGTGCTTAAATGAATTAGTTTACATTTTCAGGATAAGAAAATTGTAAGCAATTACTAAAAACACTTATGAAGCATAAGTATGAACAAAACTAGCAGGCCAGTCTTGCTAGAATTTGTAATCAAGAGTTGTTCCATCTCCTAACTACCAAAAAAAAAATTAGAAGGATTCCGGAAGCCCCTCCTTGTATAGCAGAATCCCTGCCCCTGACTACCATAAGATCCACCTCCATTATACCTCCTGGCTTTTTGTGTAGATAGGAGACAACACTGGAAAGGCACACTGTCAGCAAATATAGAAAGGGCACTAGACGGCAACAGTCAGATCTGGACTTTCTAGTTGGATGGTCCAATTTTTTTTTTTTTTGATGCACCTAGGGTTGCAGACATATATCTGTCTTTTGTGTCTTTTTAAAGCCTATTCCCTGCTCTTTTTGGATTTGTATGGCATGGTTTGAGAAGGTCCTTGTCTCCAAAAGGCAAATTTCATGTGTCACAACGTCACAGTTTTTCATTTTAATTATCATAGAGAAGTAAAGAATACTATGTTTATATTGAAATGTTCCTCATCAAGACAATATAGAGACAATATATTTTACTAATTTGGACATAGCTGCCTATTCACTGTTTGTACTTCCAAGGCTAAGTTGATCCAAAGCATACAAGGCAAGGAACAGGTAGGGACAATGGGATCTCACATATCTTTTTAGTATTTTTCAGGCGCTGGTCAAACTAGTACAATGTATAGAGTACATAACTTTGAAGATGACTGAAATACTGGTTTTGAATTTACAAGCCCAAGGTTAACTCATTTCTACCATACATGAATGCATGATACAACTAAGTTAAGGCAGAATGCTTAAACCATATCCATGTATTGCCAAAACTAAAATAAGACGTCCATTCTGGGAGCAAAAACACAGTTCTTTGAAGTGAAGGCAAAGGCAGTGTAAAGCTTTACTGACAGCACAACACCTTGTACACCTCCACATCACATGTCAGGGTAGCAATTTACTCCCCCTAGACTCGCACAGCAGAGGCGCAGAGGTACGCACTGTATTCTGATGTTGGTTCTGTCACTTTGCGTGGCTTTATCAATTCAAAAACTCTTATGGGAATTATCACTGGACATCAAAATCAAATAAAAGTGCAAAAGGTCTGGTTGATTTGGACAGTAAAGGCAAGTGTTTTATAAAACCACCAATATTTAGGTCTTACTGTCTTTGTGTCTTTTAACAATTATTTCTCATGCAGCAGTATAATATGGCACTGTTAAAAGCAGCAAACATGGAGCAAAATAAATATTATTTTGCTTAACTGGGTTGATGAGGTTTTGAAACTTACTGGTTTGCTACAAAAAGGCAGGACTATATATTCAATAAGTGAGTCACTGATTTTAAAGAAACAGTGTTACATTTTTCTCATTTATGTGTTTCTTTTACACTATCTGGCTACTGTAGCAAACTTGTGGGTTTTATAATATAGCAACGTTAAATCACTAGCTTCTCCACACCTCATATAAAAGCCATTAAAACTTTTTACGCAGACTTGTGATAATTTAATGGAGCATTCCGAAATTATACATATGCATAAAGCATGATGTCTCCAATTGCACTGCTTGGAGTAAGTTTGTATGATAGCTATTTGAACCCCACCGATAGTTTGGTCCAGGCTTATCTTTGCTGGGTTTTAATGACATATCTGCTTACACTCAGCTTCAATCCAAACTATGTTTTAGTTTTGGATACAGGTAAGGGTTAGAACCTTTGCCATATCCTAATTGCTCCCTTGGTCCCACTAGGGATATTTTGCTTTCACCTCTTGCCAACCCCAGACCAAACACCATCTGAGACTAGAAAAAATAGCAGGTTTTTACGATAGAGACAGACATGGCAAGGTAGGGTTCTTTTAAGGTGTATGTCCCCTCCCGCTGTTAGTAACAGTGATCAGACATCTATCAGGGTGTCCCCAGGACAAAACCAGTGTGGAGATGTCTTTAGGGAGACACAGGCAGTACAAAAAACAGACAGCTTCTGATGGCATAGTTAGTAAAACTGCTAATTGTTAAGCAGCTCATTTTCTGAATTGTTTAATATTATTAATAATATTATTGTACATTATTTATAAGCGCCAACAAATTATGCAGTGCTTTACAAAGTCCATCATCATGTCACTAGATGCCCCTCAAAATAGCTCACAAGCTAACATCGTAAGTTATGTCTTTATGTATGTTATTCTTAAATACAGTCTAAGGTTTTGGGGGGAAGCCAATTAACCTATCTGCATGTTTTGGAATTTTTCTGTTTATTACACATCAGGTCTTACAAGCAAAAAAATACCATCTTAAAGAATTCTGTATTAAGAAAACAATACAGGAACTATCATTGCTGATGTTTTTCTGAAGATAGAAATTGTTTATTGGCTCATGGAGACTCAGTGGCTTTGGCCTTGCAAAACTAGGGTGCCAGAATCTAATTTCAGACAGGACACTATCCACATGGAATTCGTATGATCTCCCAATGTTTGCCTGGCTTTCCTCCTGGTGCTCTGGTTTCCTTCAACATCTCAAAATAATATTAGTAAATTAGTTAGCTTATGACAAAAAATTGGCCAAAGACTATGACTACGACAGGAACACTAGATTGTTAGCTAAGGGTAAGTTTGTGACATTAATATGGACTGTAAAGCTCGGGTAATATGTCTGAACTATATTAATATCTAATAAAAATATCTTAATACTTTCCAAATCATTGTAATGCAGGCAACTAGGGAAGATAGAGAAAAAACTTAATTCTTGATCTGAAATATCAATATCATATGTTAGCTATACACAAATGGGTATAGCTAAGTGCATAGGGTTAACCCCCATGGTATATCTACACTTATGTTTGGAACATTTTAGCCAACCATTACCAACTTTACCAAAAAAAGTTGATAACACAGAATAATTGATAAAACAGAAGAGTAATGTGACCGTTTCTGCAGAGTTATAGGTATGTTTACAAGTATGGAGTAGTGTTCATTCTACTAATTAGTTTTATCTAGTTATAAAAAAATAGGTAAATCTGACATTCACTGAAATACTATCTGGTGGAGAATCTTTCAGTTTCATGTGTTTCAATGACAGTAATTCATTCTCCACCAGGGTATATAAAGTGAATGTCAGGTTCATTGATTTATAGACCCCTAAGAGTCTTTTTTGGTGCTTTTTGGGTCTGATTTAATAAAGTTCTACAAGGCTGGAGAGGATACACTTTTATCAGTGAAACTGGGTGATCCAGCAAACCTGTAATGGATTTGGTTCAGCATTAAAAACATTTGATAACAAATAAAAAATTACTTTGAAGAAATCTATTCCAGGTCAGCGTCACTGATGAAATGTATTCTCTCCAGCCTTGGAGAGCTTTAATAACTCAGCCCAGTGTGTTTAGCAAATTACTTATTTATTGTACAAAATGATACCCAAAATACGTAGTTACAAAATATAAATCCAAGTTTGTGTGTTTTAAAATCAAGTCCATTTATTACCGTACCTTGTGTGCTTTCTGCTTCTGCTCATCACATTTTTATATGTGACAGTCGACTATC
Organism: Pyxicephalus adspersus; assembly: GCF_032062135.1. Lineage (NCBI taxonomy): Eukaryota > Metazoa > Chordata > Amphibia > Anura > Pyxicephalidae > Pyxicephalus > Pyxicephalus adspersus. The sequence goes on from NC_092859.1 coordinate 147,422,584, forward strand.
TTAGTGGAATTAATAAAAGATAACACAATGGGGGGTTAGCTTTATTTATATTATAAGCCAATTGTGGCGTCTTTGTGTATTTTTTCAATAGACCGTTGAAAGGAATTGTAGCACTTCATTGTGCACTTCTGTTTGGCGTGGTTTCATTTTGTGGCATTTGGTGTCTGTCATTAATCTCCTTGAAAATCGGTTACAAACCAATTAGATGCAGATCAGAGAGGAGCGTTACTAGCGACAATCACAGCAAAGCTCAGGGTAACACGTTTTACTATAGGTTTTATTGTAAAAATGGCAAGCCATGGAGCCAGGGAGTCCTTGAATAAAAGGGGGTGCAGGGTGTCTAATAAGGAAAGGAGAATCTGGAAAAGGGTTATTCAATGGAGTAGGGTTACAAATTGAATCCGGTCTAATCATTTTGGCAGTAGCTCAGTTCCATATAGTATACAGTAGGCTGCTTTAAACAATATGAGTGCCATGCAATCACATTGCAAGCAAACAGTGCCAAGCGCATATGTCAGTAAATTGAACTCTGTTCAGAGTTTATTTACTGAAATCACAAACCTGTTTGGGTCCTCTGCCATATGCAGTATATATGAATACACACATATATGCATGCAGGTTCATTGTATATTGCCTACTATAATAGCATTGGTTCACAATATAATACTATAGGGATGATATGATAGAAATGGCTAATAGAAAAGTCAAATGAAAAAAAAAAATTCACATTGCGGATGAGGCACAAAAAAATGAGATATATTTGTCCGGTCATCCTCAGCCTCACAATAACAAACAAAATAGTTTATAAAGCACTATTTCAATATACAGATGGAGGCAGAAGGTCAATAGTCACACATTCCTAAAGAGAATTCATTGTGACATTTTAATAACCCAGAGGAAGTTCTATAAAATGTTATTCTATTGCACATGGATCCAGACTGTGGGCTACTTGTTCTATGAATGTATTGTTTTTAACTACCGCACAAAATCACAATCTAGTGTTTTGTTATAATAACAGTTCAATTCAGGTTTTGATATCTAATACTATAGGCACATCTATATGTATGTACGTTTGGTGTGGCAGCTTTGTATTACTTGGAGCCCATTCCTACGTCTTCCTCTAAAAACCTATGCATTTTTTAAGATGTGTTTTAACTATCTTGTGAAGTTACTTTTAAGCCAAATCTCTGAATCGTGATAAAGGTATAATCAACTCTTCCAGATTTTAGATAGAATAGAAAATAGTTAAATTCTTTATTTGTTTTCTTATTGCTGTCTGTGTGCCAATTGGGGAGGATAACCCCTTTGTTTTTGTCCTAATAACCACAGTCACCAGGACCCAATCCCACATTTTTATTTGTTACCAGAACAGGAAAAGATGAATGGTCTTTAATTGTGACCACTTGTTGTGATGACAATTAAATTGATAATAAAACCTAAATTATACATCAATATACCTCAATGCTTGCACTTTTTTGTCTATATAGCCTCTTGCTTCTTTCCATTTATCTTTGTAAATTCTCTCCCCTATGCTTTCTGTTTTTTTGCTGACTACACTGTCTTGTAGGGTCCCTAGGAGCCACCTTTGCAAAAGCGCTCCCACCTGGGTCTACAGATTGGCATGCCAAAGTTACATATGTCAACAAGCAAATCTGAAACCTAGAGATCCAGTTATGTCTCTGATTGATGGGGCTGGCTGGTCCAGATTTCTTATTGGATCATGCAGACCATGGCCCAGGACACCAAAAAAACAATAATAATAATAACAGGAGATAAATTCTCTTTCTGGCTATAGCAGGAAATTTCTGATTGTGTGAATTTCTGAATGGACATGCTTACTTATTAAAAATAATTTAGTAAGAAATATGCGGAAAGACCCATATGAAGCATTATTACTATTGAAACCCAATAACTGTACAAAATACCAATTTAATTTTGTGTTTACCTCTGTTAAATAAACACTTGCTAGGGCATGGTCTTCAAGCACTCCTAATGTAATTCAAGTGAAACATAGGGCCTGATTTATTAAAGTTCTCCAAGGCTGGACATAATACACATTCATCAATAAAGCTGAGTAATTGAGCAAACTTGGAATAGATTTCCTAAAATCAAGCTATTTGTTAGCAAATGTTTTAAATCCTGGGCCAGCTCCATTCCAGGTTTGCTGGATCACCCAGCTTCACTGATGAAAGTGTATTTTCTCCAGGCTTGGAGAACTTTAATAAATCAGGGCCATAAGGTCAACTGGTATTTTCTTAATGAACTTCTGACAGCCAAACTGAATGACACTATGGGTACTTTTCAAATGGCATGGTCACCCTGGATAGACAACTATCTGCGGGCTGATTTACTTTTACTTTAAAAGGTTTTTTCTAATGTGCACAACCCAGTGAATAATGCTGCTCATGTTTGATTCTGGGTCCTCACCCTCTAGATATGCATTTTTTCCATATCCCTTCTTTTCCTTTCCCCATCCCTCTTTTTTCTCTCGTTAATGTTTTCTATTTCTTGATATTTCTTGTTTCTTCTTGAAAAATTGTAAAACCACTATTCTTAATAAAAAATATTGAAAACAAAAATTATTTACTGAGAAAGTATTTCATGTGTTTGTCCACTTTTTGACCATTTCTTCTCCTTAACACGTTTCCCCTATTTAGGTTGAAAAGGAGGATGTGTCCTATGTGTGTCTGTGTTAGGTTGGGGGGGGGCAGTAGGTACCTGCCCTAGGGGAGAAACAAGTACAGGTATTCCCCAAGTTAAGGACATCTGACATACAGACGACTCCTAGATACAAACAGTTCTCTGCTCGTTTGTGTGCAAAACTGAGGCTTGATAGGGAAGGGGGGGGGGGGCAGTTTGCATGACTTGCAGAAGAAATCTTTTGCTAAACACAGCTGAGGCAAAGCTCTTTTGCAACATCTTGTAACTTTTTAATGACCAAGACAAACTCTGCAGTCGTTTCTTTTGCATATCAAAGCACAGCTTGCTCCAGACGTTAATGAATGTCCAGGCTCCATAAAGTTTTTGCTTTTATTTTTTGCTTTGTTTGTCATTAACTCACAGTGAGGATTTTATACAGTGACTCCACGCTGTCTAAAAAAATGTTGTGACAAACATCTGTCCTAATTGCATTTATTAAAATAATGTACCTGTTTCGACTTACATACAAATTCAACTTAAGAACAAACCTACAGTCCCTATCTCATATGTAACCTGGGGACTACCTGTATAAAACCAGACTTGCAGAAAGGCCAGCAGAAGCTCAGCATGCATGTGCTTTGTATTGATGGCTTCGGAGTAACAAGACATGCAGTTCCTGGGATTTTTTTGATGTTCTTAGTGAATGAACATTAAAAGACACAAGAGGTTCTCGCTGTGTGGATAGGTACACAGCTACAGCCAAGCATAGCCACACAATAGAGTTTATTTTCTAAAGCCATGTAGACTGTTCACTTAGCAAAGGTAATTATACCCTTCAAAGGATATTTCACTTAGCTTGGTGAATGTGGTGAAATTTTCTATGCAAAGACTACTCAAGAAAAACTCGCCTACTAGAAAAACTAAATAAAACCTTGTTTTCTAGCTTACACTTGATTGGATGCCTGAATTCTCCAAATAAAGTGAAATGTCTTTTACAGACCAATGTAAGAGAAGTACTATGAAGTCAAGGACCCGACTATTATTTTTGCCTTTTTACAGTCATCAGTTAAAATATCTATTGTTAGTTAAGATATATGAAGTGGAATTGCTGAAGCCCCCTCGGTATTACAGGAAAAGATTTTTTATTTAAATAAAACTGGTCAGCTATGTCATAATAATAAGAAGGCTTGGAGGAGTTCAGACAGGGATCAACACATTGGGTGCCAATTCAGTGCTCACAAGTTAGTCAAGAACATAACTAAACTAATGTAATGATTATTGGGCTTATTAAAACAGAAAAAGCGGAAAATTAATAGTCCACACTATAGCATGGCAGGCAATCAGAATTCAGCTTTGATAGCTTTTACTACTGCTTTGTTGTTACATGCAAGAAAACAAAAACTTTAGGTATATAAAACTGGTCAGCTATGTCATAATATTAGGAAGACTTGAAGGAATTAAGGGTTGCCTTGCCTTGTATTTCTTTGGCTGTTAAAGCCATGGGGGTTCCATTACCAGGCAATGAATAAATTAAAATGAAGGCTGTTAAATAAAAAATAAATATTTACCTAAAACGACACTGGGTTTTCCGTAACATGACCAGTTTTGGTGGACGCAATGCCTGGTAAAGCTCTTCTTATTATAGATTCATAAAAAATCAGAAATGCATTTGCTTGCAAACTGCATTCTTGTGTGACTGGACACAGACTATTCATATTTGGGAATCACTTAGCATCAATGCTAGCAGTGTCATGATTACTTGTAGAGACAAGTAATTGCACTTGGTACAAAGTCCCATATGTCCCTTGGCAGAGGGAGATGGTCAGGCTGTAATTCTCAATGACTGCCATTCGTACATGAAAACTACCATAGAGGCATTGGCCCCTCTGGGCAGTTGGAACAGTGTAAAGCTGCTCAAATCTGCACCTGGGGTCTGAATTTATATTCATGAATTTGCTGAACATTGGTGGGGGAATAGGGGGGTTTACTACCAAAGTGCACTTCGTTAGGAGGCCATAGGTGGGCCAATCGTCTTGGCAGATTTTACTAAGTTCATATTAAAGTACCTTCATCTGGAAGTTTGAACAGAGCACATTTTCCATATTTACCCAATAAATAGATAATAGTTAGATTTCTTTTAAATCTAGGTTCAGTTTTAGACATCAACAATACTCTATTATCAACAGTATATTGCTTCTGTCTCGCTTCTTCTAGAAGCTTCTGTTTGTACTGCAAGGTACATGTATGATGCATCTAGTTTTAATGGCTGCTTATGTCCTACTAGAAAGATTCTTAGTTCCTGAAGCAGTTTTGACATATTTAAAATGACATGTCGGTTGGAAGTAACAAGTATCCGGGCAGCTTCAAAAAGAAAGCACCAAACTGTGTGTGGTCTTCAATAGCCTCCTAACTGAGATAGGCAAAATCATCTTGGTTTGCTATGCCAAATAAGACACTATTGTTTTTGCTCAGTGACATATTTCAGGCCACATTTGTTTCATTGCCTGCTTGACCTGACCTATTAGTAACTAGGAATCCTGGGAACTTCAGCTCGAAGGCTATAGGGACCACACTGTTCTAAGATTGGGTTGACTAAGACAGCTTCCCTGCAACTTCTCATAGTCAATGTGTAACTATTATAATATATTATTATATCATAATATTATTATATGTACAATTGCTATAAACATTATTTTTTAGTTTAATTCTACTATCTCTACATTTTAATCTATGGCCATTGTAATCTTGTAAAACTATAAAAATATATAAATACAATATGGCCACCTGGAGGTGTATAGAAACCCCTTTAGATATGTCATTCTTTCCTTGTTGGACTGGCTCATTGACTTAACCTGAAGCTTGCACCAAGTCAAATTTTAGGTGTGCCCTGCAATAGGAATTTCAGTTTCATAAGATTATGGAAGGTGCAGCAGCTGATGATGAAAACACCTATCGCACAGACAGAGATCAGCACATTGAGTTACGAACATAACTAAACTAGTGTAATAAATATTGGATTTGTTAAAACAGAAAAAATGAAAAAGCAATAATCCACACTAAAGCATGGCAGACAATCAGAATTCAGCTTTGATAGCGTTTACTACTCCATTGTTGTTACATGCAAGAAAACAGTAACATAAGGTACATGAATAAAAATAATAGTGCAATATACCTGGAGTTATGATGAGAAGAAAAATGATTACATCCGGGCAACACAATGGGTCCAGTATTTTGATCCAATGGTATCTTCTTTACCTAAAGAATTAGTAAATCATAATTAACTTAATGTTGGAAACTAAAACGAGGGTGTACTTTACAAAGAATAAGATTTTTACCACTGCTTTTACAGATTTTATGTGTATTGCCAAATAGTAAACATTTATATTAACACCTTTGTAAATGCAAAAGATCCAAATGCAAAAGACTAATGTCAATTATTGTTGCAGCAAAGAATTGGGAATGTGCAACTGTGTATTTTCCTAGTTCCAATGGGAAAAGTCATAGATATATTGTCAAGTTAACTACTCCAGCACTGTATAAACTGGTCTGTATTTCAAGGCTTCAAAAACAAGAGGGGGTTAAGCAATGCACATACATTTTACAAATGGTAATGGCAGGTAAAACAAGAATGCATTGATACAGGCAGGCAACCAGATGTTACATTTTACATTTATCATGTTGGAGTCCTGAGTGGTGCCAGGTTATGATTAGTCAGTGCTTTTGACAATCAGAAGCTGGCATCACTCCACAGCCAATCTGTCATTTAATGATGGGGCTGAAGAAATCCACTGGGGAAAATATCATTTATTTTATATTTATCACAATAGTACAACCCTACAACACAAAGATTTGTTGGGTAATGTCGGGCCTAAAACATCTTACTTTTTAAAACATCTTACACAGAAGACTAAAGGAAAAAGAGACCAGCTGCCAACCACATAATGAATACAAATTTGATGCCAATGGATATTTTATGCCATAGGAAGAATATCATGTCACACTTGTTCAAAATAATGCCTAAAGGAAATTGTATCAGCAAATTTTATGGGTAGGGTAACCAGTAAATTATTACTCCTCTCACACCATGTGCCTCCTCCAACCCCTTATGACAATACAGAACAGTAGAGAACATGCCATTTTTTAGCCACTAGATACTTGGCACCCACTGGTTTCTGTTGATATGAAACCCATCTGGCAAAACTGCATTTTATGGCCCCTGATATCACAAGACACCTCTGGCAGTATAGTCATGGCATCACTCCAATTACACCACCACTCTTTCATCATGAAATCCCTGGATCATAACCAGGGCTGGTTTTAGGGTAGGGCGAATTGGCTAATTGCCAAGACTTCCCACCTTCTCCATAGCCCAATTGGACAAAATTGCAGGGGTGCATGGAGACAGAATGCCATGCATTTGGAGCTTCCACTTCATATTTGCCCAAGGCCACATGTTACCTTTAACCATCCTCGCTTTTTATATTGTAGTATCACAACCTGGCACCATTCTTATATTTGTGAAATGATACTTCTCTGCTTATTGACAGCATAAAACCTTCTATTAATTGTTCACTTATATGATACTATATTTTCATGGTGTGAAGGAAATGAAGACCCCATATCTCAGGGTAGGTGACTGCACAGAACCCCAATTTTCATTTTTATCAAAATATAGTGTGTTAGGTTTAGGCCATGTTAACATCTAGAGATGCTTACTGCCTATTTAAGCCATACATCTCGATTCCAATAAATCCAACAATTTGGAACATCTTTTAAAGTGGGAGTTTTGCCTATCTTGTAGCAAAGTTGTATGCACCTTCCCATGCACAGCAATACGACCCTGCATTTTTCAAATGATTAGGGACACATATGATCTTGCATTGATTGGGTATTAATTGATAATCCCAGCATAGGCACAACAGTTCCCACTTTTTACATGACACTGTCAAATTATCATGTCTATATGAAATATAAATTTCTGTTTTAGGTGTCTATTTATAGGTAAATACAAGAACATAGACAAATTAAGGTGGAGATACTTATATATGAAAACACATAAAAGAATAAATCCACCATGACCAAGCTTGACTTGGGAGCCCTGGATCTGCCAACAGATAAGAAAATATGATAATGCAAAGATAAATGTGCAAGAAGCAGTCAAATCAACCATCTTTCAAAGCTTGTATGGTCTGCTGTGATTCATGAATATTCAAGATGATTGGCCCATTCTAATTTAAATTTGCACATTCTGATTAGATGAACCCCTTGGCAAATTGGTGGATTGGGAATTGATTTGTTCATTTTGGTTTATTGGCATGATTCCATTAGCTTTTAGCAAAATAACGACTCCACTGGAGTTCACCCACAATCTGCCCAAACTCTTGTCAAGTACAAAGCCAAATGATGGTGGCTTAGTCCATTTAATGTAATGTACAAAAATAAATAATCTACCTGTCAGTGTAAGACACTCAATACTATCGGTGAAGATCAGAACTTTTAAAGATCCCACCATTTTGTACATCAAGGTATCCTACCATGATGTAACTTAACTATATGAAACCAGTGGGTAATTTAATCCAATATATCTTCCTAAATCCAAGTAATTATTATTACACAGTATTTATATAGCGCCAACACATTACACAGCTATTTACAAAGTCCATAGTCATATCACTAGCTGTCCCTCTAAGTGGGAATCTAATTTCCCTGCCACAGTCAAATGTCTTTATTGTGGTCTAAGGGTAACTTTTGGGGGAAGCCAATTAACCTAACTGCATGTTTTTGGACCGTGGGAGGAAACCGGAGTACCCGGAGGAAACCCACGCAGATAGTGTCCTGGCCAAGATGCGAACCTGAGACACAGTAGTGTTAAAATTTCCACAAAAGTGACCATAAAATGACTCTTAGGGTGACCGATTTACTGCTCCACAATACCTGTTCCTTCTACTGATGCAAATTCAGAATTACGGCTACTAATCATATTTTAAGGGACAAGACTTATCCAACTTTCCAAAGGTATACCAACTAGCAATATGTAGCCGGAAGGGCTCTCTTACAGAGGACTGTAGACCCAACTTCTCCGTCAATTTTGACAGGCTTCAGTGGTTGTCTGTCAACTTTTTATCTGTAGATTAAAGGGGAGATTCCTGCAGAACATGTGGGACACCAGCAAAGGTCTGCACAGATCAAAAATGCACAGACACATTTTTAGGTTTACTGATGTGCAGTATGTGAGTATTTGATGTGTGGTATGTGCTAACATACGACATGCCCTGCAGAAACATTTGTTTATCATGAAGGTCAATAGGCAGTTGCTGACAGCTATCAAAGTCAATGGAATGTGGGTATGAAGATCTAAGATCTTAGATCTTCACAAATTATTAAGGTTACCCTTAAATACTTTTTTGAGTTCCAATAGTGTGATAGTTCCTGTCCCTTCCTGTATTGCCTTTTCTAGCAACACAGCGAGTTACCTGGGCGGCAACAGCATTTGGCGAACAGTTATGTATATAATAAATGTGTATATAGTTCAACAACCTCTATCAATTTTTTATGACAACAAATTGTATGACAGATTTGTTACAGTTTTAGAATGGGACAGGTGTCAGTAGTGGAATTGCATTTTAGATGGAAGTCAGAAAGTCAGGAGACCAATAATGATCATACTACACATTCCAACATCAGTACTGCCCGGTTTAATAAAAGGTGTTATGTGATCACACAAGCTCATCTATACATGAAGGTTTGGGGATAAAATATAGTAAAAGTAGCATATATATTTTTTATAGTTATTATTATCTATTATTTATACAGTGCCAACATATTACGGAGTGCTGTACAAAGCCCATAATCATGTCACTTGCTGTCCCTCAAAGGCGCTCACAATCTAATGTCCCTACCATAGTCATATGTCATTATTTAGTTTAAGGTCAATATGGGGGAAGCCAATTAACCTAACTGCATATTTATGGGATGTGGGAGGAAACCCACGCAAACACATGGAGAACCTGCAAACTCCATGCTAGACAGTGTCTTGGCCAAGATTGGAACCTGAGACCTAGCACTGCAAAGGCCAGAGTGCTAACCTCCGAGCTGCTCTATGTTCCTAATGCCTAATGCGTTACCTAATACATTACATTATCTTAATTATAGGATCTCTTAGATTCATCAACAACTACATAGTTAAAGAACCTCTATGACTGGTTATATTAAAATCCTAAACTCTTGTTAGATAGGATGCCCCATTTTGTCCTATATTGGCCTCTAGGTGACATGCAACTAAAAAATGACCTACCTTATAGTCCAGCAACCAGTCCCACAAATTTGGTTCCCTTTTTTAGTTGTGGGGTCAACCCATTGATGAGATTATCACATACACTGCAGGACCTGCACCCACCACTGGTCCTGCAATGTATATGATGACATGGAGGGCTCTCCACATTCCAAGCGGGACTAAGGAAGAACAGCAGAACTCTAAGATAGGCTAGGTATTCCTCTACATGACACTTTGAATCAATATACGGGTGAGGGCACCCTAATGCCCTAATGGCATTTTATATTCATGGCTGAATAGAATTGAAATGAATTGTTTTCTTAGATCCTCACATTATACACACATCTTAATTTTCATAGATAAACTACTTTTTTAGTAGTTACTTTTTGATGAACCCTGAGAGGTCAGATTTTGTAGGGTCGTATAAGGCAAAAGGTAAACCAAACACTTTTGCCCTAGCAGGTTTACAGACCATTTTGGGCCCCAGAAATTGCATGGCTGTTTAATTTAATGTACAACGCTCTGTAATATGTTGGTGCTTTATAAATATTGTTTAATAACAAAATCTGACATTTGTATTTTAGACTACAAGCTACTTTACCCAAGGACTAATGGAAATAGCCCTAGCATGCATTGTGGAATATGTGGGTACTGAATAAAACACGAAAAAACATAAAAAAAGTCATGAAGATGTGTAGTATGGAGCAAACATTGTTGTCTAAATAATACTTATATGCACACACTCTTACAAGGTAAGTCCAGTAGTCTATGCAACGATATATGTTATCTGCATTGTCCTCTAATAACCTATTGGGCTTGATTTATTAAAGCTCTCCAAGGCTGGAGAGGATACATTTTCATCAGTGAAGATAGGTGATCCAGCAAACCTGGAATGGATTTCATTAGTCATTTTCTGTTTGCTAGCAAATGTTGTGAATCCTGGACTAAATCCATTCCAGATTTGTTGGATCACCCAGCTTCATTCATGAAAGTGTATTCTCCACAGCAGGGGTGTCAAACTTGGGCCCGCAGGTCAAATCTGGCCCTCCTGGTCCTGTTTTTTTTGGCCCCACAAAGAATTCTCATCATCAAAGAAACCTCACATCATCATTTTCAATACATGCAATACATAGACATTATTCCTGCACAGCCATCATGTGACACAAAGCCTAGGCAATAATCACATGGTGCCTGACTACCAGGGGCATTGTGTTTGTTTTAATCCATTAGAGACTCCATAGTGTAATATTTAGTGTCAGACAAACTTGTGATGTGAGGGGATGAACAACACACAGCCTGCATAGATAGAAATTAGTCTTTTCAACCCTAAAGTGTGTGTAGAGGGGTTTGTTTTTGTTAGTTATGGATGAAGTAGTAAACTTCCTCAATTTTTTGAATACATTTCAAGTTTGGCCCCCAACTTGGTCTAAGTTTTTAGTTTCGGCCCTCTGTGTATTTGAGTTTGACACCCCTGCTCTACAGCCTTTGAGAGCATTAATAAATCAGTCCCATGTCCCATTCATACCCAATAGTAGTAATTCATAAATGAGAATGTTTTGAATTTACATATTTAAATTTACAAATATAAGTGATAAAATAAAAAGAAATCGTAAATGTTACTCATCTTTCTATATATATATATATATATATATATATATATATATAACCAATGCTTTACTGTGTACCACCTACATAAAAATCCAACATATATACTGTGATTACCACTACCTCTATATCTCTATGTTGCTGAAATGAACATAGTATTCTTTCTGTTTCTGGCAATCAATGTTCATTTTATAATGCTGCAGTTCATTAACTACTGTATTTCATTTTAATGTTTTTTTTTAATCTTTTATCCTAAAAATGTATCTTAAAATATGAATGTATACTATACAGTTTTAATAAAGAATGTATGTAGAAAAGATCATTGGTAAGAAAACGATTGTGCTTTATTTTTAGTTAAAAAAACAAACAAATGTAGGCAAACATAAATCTTACATTTTAAAAAAATACAATTTTAACAATGTACAAGGGACCTCTGCATTGAGTAAAATGTAAGTATAGGAAAGGTTTATAAGATATATGAGCATGTTCAGATATTGTTTCCTATATAGAGTGAAAAGTATGTTTATATAATTAAAATACATATTCTTTTTTTTTTTTACAGTAAAATCCTAACCAGCAGTCTTTATAAAAAAAAAAGCACAAAGAATTTTCTTACACGATAATGAGAAATTAGAAAGTCTGTTAATTCAATTAATATGAAGGGCAGATTTTTCCATATGAGAGGGATGGTGGCGGATGAAAGTGGGTCATGCCAGATTCATTTATTGTCCCGCTTCTTTTTTTTTTTTTGGTTGCTAATTAACGCGTTAGGAAAATAATCAACGGCAGGGAGAGGAGGAGTGCAGCGCGGCTAGGCAGCAATTTCAACCTACCTTGTGCCAAAGCAGCCATCTTAAAGTATTCCTCAGTTCCATCAAAATGGCTTCCGTCCACAAAATAGGTCCTCGGTTTGATGAATTAGAAATAAGATGTCATCCAATGCTTGCGTTGCTTGTCTCCCTTTGTTTGATCAAAGCTGGCACCTCATATTGGTAAAATGATGCTCACACGTATTGAAACAAAGCTTGGAAAATGGCTCATTTGATTGGCTGGGGGTTTATTTGAGAGGCAGCGCACTCCATGCAGCGTTGTCGTCTTTGGCAGTTTCAGTGCTTCTGCTTGAGAAAAAGAAAGATTGTTACAATTTGTTTCCTAAAATACGTTATCCCACCCATCAAACAATGCAGTTTCTTCATGCTTACACCATGCCAGGACCTAAACAGCAGATTTTGTATTTAGCAATTAGCGGATGACAAAAAAAAATGCGCTGTAACTACTTGTACCAATGTAACGCCTCTGAGATTTATTGCAATGCAAACATCTCACTTATATTCTTCTTTTAAGTATTTTCCCATTTTGGTTACTTCAGCTGATTTATAGGAAATGATTATTTGCTGTAAAAGAATAGACTATTCTAGTACTTGTGCAAATACATTGGGGCAACTGATAAACTCTCCTGCTCAAAATGCTTGTTGCCTGGCAAATCTCCAATGGCTTCATCCGTGATCCAGAAGAACTTTACAGGGTAGGATCTCAGACTTCATTTATAGGATACTCATTCCAGGGCAATGGCTCTGAACGTAAAAGGGCCAGAGACAACCACGTAACAAGCATGTATAAGGTTTATCGGCAATGGCAGCCTCTGAAGTACATGGATGCCTCTATAGGCCATATTTAATGAAGCTCTCCAAGGCTACAGAGGATAGACTTTCATTGGGGAAGCTGGGTGATCCAGCAAACCTGGAATGGAGTTCTTAAATTTATTTTGCTACTAGTTAGCAAGTGTTTTCAGTCCTGGACCAGATTCATTCCAGGATTGCCATATCACCCAGCTTCACTGATGAAAGTGTATTCTCTCCAGCCTTTAAATATCCCTATGTATAAATCTATCCTAGCAGGCCAACCATTTTTTAATAAAGACAAGATACTGCTACTTTGTTACATACTATACAATATCCATACAACAGCTATACGTAATGATCCAAAAAGACAATTCAGCACCCAAATATTTCAAAAATTCTGGTTCTAAATATTTAGCCTATGGACTACTGTTGGATTAAACCCAGAAACATGGATTATAACCACACTAGAACCATAAAAATGTGCTAATGATCAGATAGGAATAATGTAAATGGATGAAAATTTCGGCCAATGGTCATTCTTATCTTAAGGAACAGAAGGGTGTTTTTCTATAGCATTGTTGTATGCTTGAGTCAACAGAGAGTTAATGGCATTCATAATATGAGTGCAGCCTTAACTAGCAGCAGGAAGGTGAGTCATCATTCAGATTGTAATTTATAGCACAATTGTCAGATGCTCTTAAATAAATGAAGCAAATTTGTCATCTTGCGGGTATCAACCCGATTTATAACAGCTGGCAGCTTCAGCGCCGGAGAAAAAATATATACATTAAATATATGTAATTACAATGTGTGGAAACAGTTCAGCTAATATTGCCGAAGTTTGCATTTCATTAAACGTTATAGAGTTTGCATTTCATTAAACATTATAGTGAAATGCTGAACCAAATAATAGCAGTAGGTAGGCAAACAATGAATACACAAATGGGCATCTGTGCCAGTGACCCTGTCTGGCAGCTAAAACCTTTTGCCAAATGACAAACATGAGCCTATGAGAGCTTGAATGAAATCTCATCCTCACCAGCAGTGAGCGTTATGTATGTATTGTAAAATGATTTAGCAATGTACAGGTTAATTCTTCAGACACCCATAGAAAGCAGTGAAAAATTATAACAAAGAAATCCATGTGGTAACGCCCCACATGCAAATTGATGCAATTGTTATTAAGATGAAGCTTAACACATGCAGATTTGCAGCATGCATATTCATTTGCCAGCTTCTGAAAACCTGGCCAATTGCTGCTTCTCATTAACCAGATGATGAAGCGCCTTATAAATCACTCTCAGACTCGGCAAGCCGTGTGGGAAAACAGGTCCGCTCCATTGTTGGTAGTTTGTGGCATAGCAGAATGCAATGACTGTACAGCTGTGAATTTAATTTAGAACCGATGGCCTTCCCATTACAAAACAATGTCATTTTCCTTGGTGTCACAACAAGCAAAATAGTCCACTGTGTACTATACCATGCTTTGAGGTTCCTCATATTTACACCATGTCCCTCCTAACAATGATACGCTACTCCATATATTTAATTATTATCTATTTCCAAAATCAGCCCATAATGAAGAAGCTATATTTGAAATGTTTAAATGCATTTTTAGGGAAATCGTACAATTAACATTTTGAATTGGTTTAGGCATGGTAATATTGTAAAGGACAATTATGGGGAACCATTAAATGATGGGTTAGGCATTGGAAGATAAAAGTGTTTGGTCACAAATGGTTGAGACTTTTAAACATGTTAAAGGCTTGGAGTTTTTTGTGAGTTTTGTTTGTATCCTTCCATTTCAGGATAAAGTACTCAAAGAATGTTTGTTGTAATAAATGTAGAGATAAATATGTTGCACAGATCCCTAAATATAAGCCATATGCACAATAATTGTTTCCTTTGGCTCTTACAAGTAGTATGGAGGTTTAATTCACATTTTCATGTCCCATTAAATGATATTCTTTACATATGAGCCATATACAGCATTAGTTTTATTTACACTCTTACTATTAGCACAGAGGTGTTGGTAGGGGTTCACAAAGTTATGTCTACGTGTCCCATTCAAAAATATTCTTTACACATGAGCCATACACACAATTGGTTTTATGTATACTCTTACTAATAGCACAGAGGTATTAGTAAGGGTTCACAAATATATGTCTATATGCCCTGATCAAAAATATTCTTCACAAGTGAGCCATATACAGCATTAGTTTTATTTATACTCTTACTAATAGTTCACAAATTAAATTTTCACATGCCCCATTCAAAAATATTCTTCACAAGTGAGCCATATACACAATTAGTTTTTCTTACTCTTACTAGTAGTATAGAGGTGATGGTGGCGGGTTTACAAATTAACATTTGTATGCCCCGTTCAATAAAATA
Organism: Pyxicephalus adspersus; assembly: GCF_032062135.1. NCBI lineage: Eukaryota > Metazoa > Chordata > Amphibia > Anura > Pyxicephalidae > Pyxicephalus > Pyxicephalus adspersus. Next base: position 147,438,118 of record NC_092859.1, read on the forward strand.
TTCTATACTCATGGTGAATATTTAAAATTCACTTTTACATTCCCCATTTAAACATATTCTATATACATGAGCCATATACACAATGAGTTATTTTTCTGGATCTTGCTAGTATTATAGAGGTGGTGGTTGGGGTTTATCATGTTATGTTTGCATGCCCCATTCAAAAGTATTCTTTGCACAAAAGCAATATATACAATTTCTTTTTCCAGGGCTCTTATAGTAGCATAAAGGTGGTGGTGGATGTTTACAAATGCATGGTCCATTTAAAAATTTTCATTTTTTTGAGCCATATACTCAATTACTTTTTCATTTGGCTCTTACTAGTCCTATAGTGGTGGTGGTAGAGGTACAAATTCATGTCTGCATTCCCCATATGAAAATAAGTAATATATACAATTCATTTTTTCAGGATCTTAATATTAGCATGGAGATTTAAAAATATAGTGTTTGCATGCCACATTTAAAAATATTCTTAGTACATGAGCCATACATACAATTCATTTTTCTTTGACTCTTACTAGCATAGAGGCAGAGGTTTATAAGTTCACATTTTCATGCCTCATTCAAAAATTTTTTCTGATTTTTATTTTATTTTATTTAGCTCTTAATAGTAATATAGAAGTGGTAATAGATTTTTTCAAAGTTTGCATGCCCCATTGGAAAATATTCTCCATACTTGAGCCAGGCTTTAAGCATAGATGAGCCTTACCTGCACACCAGAAGCCATGTTGTATTGTAGGCCCAGCCATTCAGTGGCCTCCTGATATGAAATTTTAATTCTCTCCATGCCCTTGTGGAGCTGCAAAGGTTAAAGAGAAAATATCATTTAGGATACATTCCACTTTCATTTGAAAAAAAATATATCAATTATTACAGCAAAAGGAATGGCATAGGTGTCTGGGGATTGACAGTGCTAAACTGTTTTTCAGAGCCCCCAATTTACTCATTGGACAATACAAAACAAACATAGTTGACGTTTCCACCAAAAACGTTCAGCGGTTAAATAAAAAATCAATAAAATGGGGTTATGTGGGGAACAAATGTTAGAGAAGCAAATTATAGATGTTCAGAAATTGTTTGAAGAAAGTGACTTGAAGCAGAAAATCCCAGTGGAGGTCTACAGATCTTTAAATCTATGTGTGGTAAACGTCAGGGAATTAGATTTTTCTCTTCCCATTCAAACGACGCAGCCAAGATGTGACCCCACCTGGCTGATAAAAGTGTTCATTTCAGGTTAATCACACATCAACTGCAAAGCAGATCTTGTGCGATCTCTACATAAGTAGTAATATGCACTCTGCTATTTATATATATAGCTCTGGGTATACATTCAATTTATTTGCAGCACTGTGCTCTGTAGAGATATTCCTAAATGGCATAGAAGTCTAAAATTCTGTTTTTCTGATTATCATACACATAAGTGTATTGTTATATACAGGAATAAATATATATTTCTAATAGCAAAACATTATTATCACTTATTGTTTTTCAGGAATAACATATTGCTTTTGCATTCAGGAAAGTATAAAAGATACACCAAATGTGTTTTGAGGCAGATGATTCCATTATAACAAATCAATTATTTATATATGTAAAATGATGGCATGACCATCAGCCCAATTCAATAAAGTCTGCAACAAGTAAATCATAATTTTCACGTGTAGTGTAACTGTAACTAATCAGAAATCATCTTCCAAATTGTGATGTTTCAGCACTTCTAATTGGTTGCTGTGGGTTTCTGCATCATAGAATTAGCACTTTATTCTTGGACTTTATTCAATTTTGGTTCCATGTGCAATAATTTGTAAATAGAGATTATTTGTTACTGAATTTGTTTTTCCTATTTCTCAAAAAAGTGATTTAAGCTATTTTTCAGTTGTTGCACATACCTGTGTTCACTATATTCCCAACTCCAACTATTAGTGATTGTGCTCTTGTAGGAAGGACCTATTGAGGATACTCTAAAAAAAAGACAAATAATATATCTTACATGTTGTACATTTTTATATAAGTGCAAGGTCAAAAACAATATGTCACAGAGTTGTAGAACAGGGAAATACATTTGGTATATAGAGGTACTCAAGATATCCACCCATTTTGACCTTGTGTAGAAACAACAGAACATTACACAGCTGACCACAGTTTTTAAAAGCATATGTGTTAGAAAAAAGGTATTTCAAGGAAGATATGAAAAATTTTTGTGTACATCCTACTGTATAAGAGGAACATGCATAGATCTCACCAGGACAACTGTAATATAAAGAAAACTACCACTGGGGAACAAAGGAACATTAGTAGAATTCTGCAATGTGTTACACCCAACCATGTACTTCATTAAAACACATTTGACCCCACAAGGCCATCATCTTTTTCTGCCTAATAGCCAGTGCATTTACCCATTCTACAAACCCCCCCTATTGTGTGCTGCTACCCCAACCTCTTAGATTGTAAGCTCTTCTGGGCTCCTGTCCTCCTTCTGTGTCACTGTCTGTATCTGTCTGTCTTTTGCAACCCCTATTTAATGTATAGCACTAATATTAAATAATAATAATATTAAAACCAACCAGAAGTGGAAAGTACCCTACAGAAAACAAAGGAATACATCTGTAAAAACTTTTTTTATACCAGGTGACCTGACCAGATGAGACATTTGAAACAAGCTCAGATCATGAAAGCTGACCTAGAACCTATCATAAAATAATCCACAAAATCCCTGTTGATTCTAATTCCATTTCCAATGTTTGTATACTTTTGTAAATGTTGTTTGAAAATATCAGATTCCTCAACAAGGCTATGACTATGTTTATCCATTTTTTATTTAATTATTGTATTAAAATATACTTTAAAATTTCTGACCCCAAAAATTGGATGTCGCGTGACTTTTGGGGAAATACATGCAGAATATGTAAGTACATTGGAAACATACGGAACATTTTTGCTTTAGAAACAGAGGATTTTGAGTGATAGGATCAAAAAAAAAAAAATATATATATATATATATATATATACAGTTTAGGCTTTTTTTCTTTTTTTTCCTAAAGATGATTTTATTTGCATCCAGCATGTTGTACACTGTTCAATGGTGACATTGCCATAATTGAACTATAGCTCCCATGATTCCTATTCAACCCTATGAATCAGGGCAATTTACTTAATACTGATCTTACAGTTTGCAATTACCTATAGCAACTCATGAAAGTGTGCTTACCTTAGACCGTCAAATATAGGCTTCTGAAAGCTGAGTTCTGATTGGTTGCTGTGGTTTGCTTTACTTAATCTTTATATTAGATGACCGGAGTCTTCAAGACATTGGTCATCCTTTACCAAGAACAGGACCATTTTACTCTACTAATGATCATCCTTCCCTTTTCTCTTCATTAATGGATTATCACAGGCTGAGTGACTTTGTCAAGAGGAGGGTAAGAAAGTGTCAACTCACATTTCTCCTGGTATGTTAACAGAATGAAAGGTGAGAAGGATTTTTAAATACCTGTCTTCAAATTTGTCACCTGCAGCTCAGGTGCAGAATCTGTTTCCATCATGACTTTCTATTCTGAAGGTGTGGCTAGAACAGTTAAACAGGTCTGCTAAATTTGGAGACCTCAAACAGTTTTAGACAATCTGTTAAACTAAAGTGTTTTAACACATTTCAAAGAAAACCTCTCAGGAACACAGACTTCTAAAACACCCTCAGAAATATCAGTTACAAAATATCAGGGCAGAGCCATAGAAACAGATATAGCACAATGTTCTCCAGATCTGCAGATATGTTTTTTTCAGCTGTACAATTTCCTACAAGGAATTGTTCTATAAAAATGAATATTTTTTATTCTTGTATGTTAACTATGAAAAATCAAAGTTCACCAATAGTAGTAAATAAGAAGAAATTGGTAAAAATGTGTCCAGTTAAATCAAACAAAAAAAAATCCAAAAAGAAAAATCCATTTTGTATGCATGACTTCAGTAAACATTCAAATTTCAAAGTGTATCTGCACTGAACAATCTCTGCACCTTTGTAAATAAACTTTAAAAGCTCAAAAGATTCAGCAGGGCCTATGTTTACAAGGTATACTTGAGAGTATACTAGATAGCATGGAAATCATCGTAACAGTTAGGGCCGTTCGTAAAATATATGTGTATATATAGTTCAATCTTTTGATTAATTTGTGGAAAATTTCTTGCAAAAAAAAAAAAAATATGTCAAAGGAAAACCTTCAATACTTTTTTTTCAATAAATTTCAACTCATTAAAGAGATCTGTTCTTCTGGCAACATTGGTATTTTGCAAAAATGTTGCTACTTAAAAAATATTGTGGAGGTACATAGCATTAACCTAGCTTCTTCAAAAACATACTATGTAAATATTTGTAATGATACGTGGAAAAAAAATGAATGAGTGTGTGTAAATGTGTATATATATATATATATATATATATATATATATAAAGGGTGAACCAAAAGTAGGTGAACAGCAGTTTGAGCATTGGTAAAATTTTCGGATTTTCAGTGTTTTTGTATTGTATTATTGTATACTATCAAATTTAATTGTAAATGTAATAATTGTTTATCAAAATGTAATTGTATTAGTCAATATAATTGTATGTGTATATTCATACAATTATTTATATATATATATATGTAATCTCAAAATAAATCTTATCATTTACTGTCCACCTACTTTTGGTTCACCCTGTATATATATATATATATATATATATANNTATATTTATTTATATATATATATATATATATATATGCCACTAAGTATTAATATTTATTGATGGGGGGTTTTATATGATACCTAATTTGGTTACACTTAAGCCCCCTTGTGTGTAATTTCATTTTAACTAATTATAGCTGGAGTGGTATTATGGCGTGGGAAAGCCCTATTTGGGATTTTCACAAATCATCTTTCCCCTTGAACCAAAACCAATTAGCCTGTGCCAAGGCCCCAGCATTTAAGAAATTGCCCTCTTTTCAAGTCTACAGTTTCAATTGCTGAGAGCAGCTTGGAAGTGAATGAGTCTATCCCACTTAAAGCTCCCCTTCAGAATGACTAAGGTTATAGAACACAGGCCATCTCTATAGAGCTCAACATGCCCTGAATGATGTAGTCCACTGACCCAAGACTTCAGCTTCATGTATCTACTGAAGCCAAAACAAATTTAGCAAACAAAGCCCCACAATCAGGCAATCAAGTACCAGGACTCCATGCCCCTCCTATCCTGCAAAGCAATCTTCCAAATAACATAATGCAGATGCTGTTGATGATCCATAAACCGACCAGAGAATGGATTCAGACCAATTGGATTCATGATCTATTTCACTCAAGAGCTTCAGGACAGTAAAAAGTTAAGCCAAGCCTTATTCATAGTTGAGAAGCATGACAAAAAAATCGTGCTGCACCTTTAATTCATACCCTGCGTGTGGGTCCCAGCCAATCTCAGGATTAGAGCTTCATCGTTGGATTAGTAACGCTTGTAAATGTGGTTTAATTCTAATCACTCATGCTCTGCAACGCCCAGCTATTACCTAGAAGGTTCCCCTGAGTCTTTTCTTTGCTGGAGCATTTCTAGTATTCATCAGAGCCCCATGTGCACTTGAAATATTTAACACTCCCAGACCTACTTAACTGCTGTATTGGATTGTGAAGGTGTATGTGCCTAAAAACTCTCCAAAAACTGAGCATTGTACTAAAAAGCGTTACATTAAATCAGTCTACCTGCAAGAACCGCGTAGGAAGGAAGCTCCTCCCACAGCCCTCCTTCTGATTCTCCGCCTACCTTCCAACCCTCGAGGAGCCGGCGTAGAGTTAGGTAACGTGTGAGGACTGCGGGTGTGCTTTTAATACCACAATTGTTCAAAAAGTAATTACAGTAAACGATAACCCTGATAACTGCGATTGCAGGACAGAATGTAAAAACGTCTACAGCTAACCACAAAGCATACCAGAAAATCCTTAATTATAACACTTCAATCGGCTAAACCTAGTCTGTTACTTTGCAAGCTGCGGTCTACAATTGCTGTCTATCCATCTAGGCTGCGGTGGAATTATGGGACCGATGGTGAGCAAAAATAACTATTTCAGTTAATTTCCTAGGAATGTTATTTATTGGAAAGAACGAATTAGGAGGAGATTAAAAAGAATTAATTGTTTTTTTTCTATTATATTAAGGGAATGCCTATAGAAAGAGAGTGTCTCTTTCTTTCTCTCTCTCTTTATATATATATATATATATATATATATATAATTTAGGGATTTCCATAGGCAATTCGATTGCATGCAGGCTTCAGTTGCCATCCATATATATATTTGTAGCATAATTCCATTCCTATTAGTACTATGTGTACATAAACTCTGTTTTCTATTTCTCTACATATGTAATCATTTTGCCTTTAATGACAACTATAATACATCAGCTCCTTGTTATATACATTTGTAGCATCCTTCCCCTCTAGGTGTCTAATATATTTATTGCATATTCCCTCACTTATGAGTAGCATGCATACTTCAGCTGTATGTCCTGTAGAGCTATAGCATATTATGCCTGTTAGATGTGACATACATGCATCAGATCTCATATATATGTAATTATCTCTCCTATTGATACAGCAGTTCTATTTTCTGTACATCTTTAGTATTTTTTTTTCCCCGATAAGTGCAATACATGAGCTCTGTGTGCTGTATAATTCTTAAATATACTCCTCTTATAAAAACCATACATACATTTGTGTCATATAATTTTAGAGAATATTATCCCTCTTAGACATCAGTCCTGTGTCCTATACATCTCAAACCATGCCTAAATCAGATCTGTATTTTATACATCCATTGCAAATGATCCCTCTGAGAAGTGCCATGCCTTCATCAGATTAGTTCAATTTACAGCTAAAATATAGTATCTCTCTTAGGAGAGCCAAGCATGCATTTATGTCCCATACATAAATTACATATTTCCCCTGATCTTAGTACCAGGCATGCATCTGTATCCTATAAATCTATATAGCATATTATCACTTGTAATAGAACCATGAATACATCAGCTCTGTGTAATATACATCTATTGCATATAATCACTTTTAAGAGTACCATGCCAAGAGTACTGTATAGATCTATTGCATATTTTCCTTCATATAAGTACCATACATGCAGTTCTATACTGTATAGATCTATTGCATATTTTCCTTCATATAAGTACCATACATGCAGTTCTATACTGTATAGATCTATTGCATATTTTCCTTCCTATACTGTATAGATCTATTGCATATTTTCCTTCCTATAAGTACCATACATGCAGTCCTATACTGTATAGATCTACAGGTTTCCCTTCATATAAGTACCATACATGCAGCCCTATACTTTATAGATCTATTGCATATTTCCCTTCATATAAGTACCATATATGCAGTCCTATACTGTATACATCTATTGCATAATATACTTAAAAGTCCTATGTATACATCTCTGTCCTGTACATCTTCTTTATATCCCCCCCCCCCCCCCCCATATATGTATTATGCATACATCTGAGTCCTATACCTTATACATCCATTACATATTATCCATCTCATGCATACATTTTAACCCCACACATTTACTCCAAATGATTCAACCTATAAGTCTTATGAATACATGTAAATCCTATCTATACCCTATACACATATTGCAATGTATCCCTCTTAGAAGGTCTATGCATGCATCTGCTCTGTATCCTATACAATCTTTGTAAATAATCACTGTTACAGGCCCCATGCCTATATCTGGCTCCTATGCATCTATTGCATATCTCCCCTCCCATAAGTCCCATGCATACATATACTCTAGACCAGCCCTCATCTAGCATCCAAGTTTTTAGGTAATAAAATGGGTATGCTGTAGGTGCCATGGCATGCAAGCGGACATAATTCGGGTGCTTTTTCCTAGTGGAAGGTGCTGGGTGTAGCCATGAAGCCAGCACAATTCCTCTCTATTTCCCTGATGATCAGACAAAGCGCAGTTTGACTACAAATAGCAGCTAAATGTGCCAGAAGAAAGCATGGGCGCGCTGTATTTGGTGTTTCCATGGAAACTGCATGCAGATTTCACAAATACTTTTTTTCATATTTATTTGTGAGATCTTCAGATGGCATACCCATCCCCTCCCAATTGTCAGATGTATTGTGATAAGGAGATATGTGATAAGGCAACTTGGAAAAAAAGGCCTAATCATTATTGTGAGAATGTAGAAAAATGCTTGAAAATGCAAGGCAACCCCCCCAGAAATCTTAATATACACCCCTCCATCTTTCTTCATTTCTGCTTCACTTCACTCTTCAAAGAGATCCCTTTCCCTTCTGAGCAGGAGCAAACAAAGCTGCCATGGTCCATGGAAATGAGCAAATTAGGAAGTCTTGGAGATGGCTGGAAGGCTTTATAGTAAGGAGGGGGATAGGGAATAATATATATGTCTACCTATCCATCAATCTAATTATCTATTTATGTATCTATTTTTAAATCCAACTATAAAGAATAATATAAATATATATAATATAGGTCTAGGTGCTATACATTTTCCTTCTCTTATTTCCAATTCACTATATATAATTTAAGTTCAACCTATAGAGCACCCCACATATTTATTTTATTTTCTTTAAATAAGATATTGCTTTCCTTCAGTTAATTATTAACCACCATTAACTTTTACATAACTATATTAATATTGATAAAAAATCACTGTATTTGCTGTAATTGTATGTATTCTTATTAGAAAAATTAAAGATCAGTCTTACCTTTGTTACATCACAGATGAAGGTGATGTCTTCA
>NC_092859.1:147447852-147454431 GCF_032062135.1 Pyxicephalus adspersus
GTAACTCCTTTCACATTTTTATCTTCTTATATTCATAAAGCTGCCTCGTAATACAAATATTAAAGTGTTGCAAAGTACATTAAGAGTAAGATGAGGAGGAGTGAGCAACACTTTCTTTGTCCAGAGTCTCTTATTAAAAAAGAGATAGATTGCTTTGCTTAAATGCGTTACAAATTGGGGAGACTGATACATTTATGTGTTGTTATGTTTCATTTCAATATAAATGTAAAAAATAATAAAGAACACATAATATCAATATAAAATACATCTTAAAATACAATTAAAACACTACTAAATATAGATAGTGTATTTTAGTTCAACCTTGTAGGTGAGCAAATATTTTTAATAAAAATTTTGCACAATTTTAAAAATAATACTTTTTTAATTAAGTGCCAATTTAATTTTTTTTTCTGTTACATCTATTGTAAAAAAAAAAAATACAGACTATAGTATGTGACTAGCCTAAATAAGCGAATAAAATGACACCCGCATATATTAGGTGATATTGTCAGACACTCCAGTCTATTATTCAGCAGCTATTCAAATCATCCTTGCAGAATAATAGCCACACCTAATGTATGCATACATTTGGAGGATCCAGATGCATGCAAGAAAATGAAGAAGTGTCCTGATTTGTCCGGGGGAATTAACACAAATGGTAAAGATTGCATTGTGTTTTTATATTTGTAGGAAACTTCTCTGATTTGTGCACACAACGTATTTTTAAGCCAGTGTCTATACTAAAATTAAATCAGAAACAAATACTAAAATAAAAATACATAGCTGCACCTATACAGTGGCAACACATTGTGTTTTTGTGTATTGAAATATTTTCGGGGTCAATCAGGTATTACAGCAGGTTATATATTAATAAAACAACTGAAAATCATTTTTTCAAATTTATATACGAGATAAAGTTTTTAAATTGCGCTCAAAGAGATATTTTGTTACTAGAGGGGTCAAAAACTAAATAGCATCTTAAATTAAAAAAACACATAATAAAGAAGTGTCAACATATAACCTAGGTATCACATAAAAATTGGAGTTTTTTTAACTTGGTGATGTAATTGTTATTTTTAGAGTAATAAATGTATTTTTCGGCAGTATCTTGCAATGTGAGGTCACGTATGGGCTTCTGCTTTGCATTGTTAAAGGGTTCTGGAGCCAAATTAAATATATTGCAATATTAGATTTGTACGATTGTTCAAGAAATGTACAGTGACAGTGTTTATTTAGTGATGTAGTGTATGGGGATATTAGATATATTTAAATTGCAGGTATAAATAATCAACAAATGCACAGTGTTGCTACTGTGACAAGTACAGGTGTGAAATTAATCCACATATAGGAGTGATTCCAAAAGTCTGATTCTGTAAGTAGGACTAAAGGACTGTAGCATGGAGCTGACCATGGTACTGGAAAGTCAATGATTGCTAATATATATACTTCAAGCAAGCGTCATCTATTGCAAAGTTCATTAAAAGGAGCTGGGAGCTCAATAAACTCCATGCGATTAGATACAGACAGCAAATGGTGTGACATAAGGTACATAAATGCCACCACCAGTAACAATCATCCTATAAACAAATATTTAAAAATATCAAATGCCATGTCGCATATTCTAAAAAGCCGAAATTACACACACACACACACACACATAAATAAATATATATATATATATATATATATATATATATATATATGGCAGCATATAAATAAACATAAATTCACAATTGTAACTTTAGTTTCCCCCAAAAGATAAATATTAAATAAATTGATGCAAAGCATTTTAGAGGAAATGTCACTATCTGTGAATTTGATCTAAATACGCAATTTAAAAAAAAAACACTTAAAAAACCTAAATGACACCGAAAAGAAATGAAATCACTGAGAGTACCATGGCTGCACAACTCATAGGCCATACCCACCTATACTGCCAATGTGGGATGGATTCTTACACTAATGTGTGACGTCATAAGTCTTTAATTGGGTCCAGCTATTTTTAGCTATCCTGTAACAACTATTTTTATTTTTAGCCTCCAGTGCACGATAATTACTTTTTTTTCCCATCAATATGTTTTCTTCCTTTCTATCTGTATGCCAAATAGTTAAAAGAAATCATGTTAAAAATAGTTAAAGTAAACATTTTGTACTATCTTTTTCTTTGTGTAGGATATTTAATTAATGTTGTATACCTGGAAAATGTATCTGTGTATGTGTGCATAGATATACTTTTTTCCCTACCTATATCTCCCTACCTATATACATTATATATACATACATTTTATAATCAATTTTATGCATGAATTACTTTACCTAGACCTTACTATACATAATTTTGTCTTGGAATTTAAAAGAGTGCTGAATATTGAGCTTGTTGGCCTTTAAAGTCTCATTAACTGGAGGCAGTATACAATGGACTTTATTAAACTATAGCTAGCATTTACACATATTAGATGGAAACTCCATGGTATATATGTCATATTTTGATAAATTCAGAATCCAGCAGTCTGCCAAGCATAAAGGCCTAGTTAACTTATAATATTATACGAAGTATAGACAGATATGTGATCAAATGAGAATTGCATCTATCCTGAATGATTGCATATGTATGTATAATTCACTTTACATATTTATTATAATTTTTACAATATATATAGATATATATATATATATTTCAAACAGTACCCCCAACTATTGTCAAAATAATTCCATAATTCCAATATGCAGAGTACCTGACCAACAGAATTCTGATCGTTAAATAGTGTTTAGAAGCTAGCCTATGTTACATTGTTACACCTTGTGCTAGCAACTTTCTCCCAGCTGAATAATCCCTAGGACAAAGCTGTGTGATTCAGCCCTGACTCTACAGAAAAGCCGCCCAGTAGATGCCAGTACAATGCCAGGCTGTGGGTTGTTGGTGCCTTCGCAGGTGTGAGGCCTTTAACCCAAAGCAATTGCTCATCTTGTAGGTAGGCAGGAAAGATGGAGCCAGCATAGCCTTCATCAGATCACCTGTTCATGGAGGTATTAGAGAGCATGTTCCATGTTCCGTACACATGTGCCCACACAAATCCACTCTTCCTGATACATCGCCATAATCCTCCTGTGGGTTGCAAACGTGCTCCTTTTCCTTGGCAAGTGTGGCAACCCTCCCCTACCCTGGCCTATGACTCTAGTGCCATTGTGATCCTGTGCACATGTGTGCCAAGGGGCAGCACAAGATCCATGCGCCTAGGCAGCAGAAGGCTGAATCTCACAAACACTTACAGGCAGCATGCTTCTCCAGCAATGGATGAATGGGAGCCATGCACAGCCCTGGCAGAGGGATTTCATTGTTGGAAGCCAAAGCAAAAAAATAAAAAAGGTGCAAACGTGGCTCCTCCGGGAAGGTGCGATCCCTCCTTGTACGGTTGAGCATTCCCGCTGTCAGTCGTTCCCTATGCCATGGCAGGGCTGCTTGGCGTCCTGATCGCTTTTCTAAGGCTTCTATTCCAGGAGCTGTCTGTGGCTGAGGCTGAGACCGCACTGTGACGTCACTGCAACAGCATTTTACACACTCCAACCATTGCAGAGCAGAGGTGGAGGAAGGGGAAGGGGGTGGAAGCATGGGGTGGGGGGCAATGAAAGGGTGGGAAAGTGGAGAAGATGGAAAGAGAGGGAATAAAAGAGAGAGAGAGGGAGAGAAAGAAAAAAGGAAAAGGGTGGGTGGTGATGATGATGATGGCAGATCCCATTCTATCCAACCTCTCTCTATAATTAACACTCTAAAGGCATCTCAATTAAATGTCTACAACTCTACAAAAGCATCAATGTTCCCCACAAACACATAAACATACATATATGTATGCAGAAATCATGCAAGTGCAGCCACACATCCATGGATTTATCTCATACATTACCAATAATCAATGCATTTTGTTAGATATAAATTACTCACATTTCCTATATACACCTTTGATTTTTTTTTCCTCCTACAAGCTGGCGTGGGTAATTACAAGATCTCAGGAGGCTTAATTGCTAGCATCAAGTGACATGCTTCCTCCTAAATTGGCTATGAGGTTTTTTTTTCTTTTGTGCACTGATGATTTGGCTGCCCAACCGTTAAAACAAAAAATCCAGAAAAGTAAGGATCACCCTGTCTATAGTTGGTTTATTTTATAAAATCAGAATAAGGGATCCTTGTCTATGACAAATGAAGAAGATGACAATGGATGGGTATTAAAATACAGCAAATACTAAAGGCGATCCTTCCAGTTCTTATTTTGCAAATCCTGTTTTTCTGTTTTCACCCCCCTTTTTTTTCTTTCTTTCTTTTTTTTTTTTTGAAAAGCTGCGTTTTGTATACAACAGGATTTCATTGTGTGGACAGGCTTGCTTCCCTTGCAAGCCTCAGAAATTCCTTGATCTCTTTTCAGTTTACAAGCCGCTGTCCAAATGCTGAAAATTAACTCAGATTAACAAACCACAAAGACTTAATGCTATCCTGTTAGCTAGGCAATGGCCCTATACATAGCACCTTTGAATTATCCCATTATAGGAAAGTCTATAGAATCTCTTCCAGTTAAAAGGGCTTGTTCTGCGGGGGATCAGGGTGCAGAATTCATAGCAATTTAGAAGTTTCTTTGATGAATTAGGAAGAAAAAAAAAAGAAAAATCCTTTTTTTTTTTTTGCAATGTGTGATGTGTTGCAGACAGCCAAGGGCTGGCTATGAGCTTCTCAGGCTCAGGAGCCCCGGCAGGAGCAGCAGGGGAGGTCCAGTCTGCTGAACTTAGCAGCGGGATGCGCAATCCATCAAACTGCAGACAGTGAGCCAAGTTCACCAGCAATCCCATTAACCCATGCAAAGCCTTCCACCCCACCCAGACCATAGAAACAAATTGCTGCTCTATAGCTAAGGGGGTGACAATAGCAGAGCCCACTCTTTATGTCCATTTCTATCTTCAAACATCATCCCAAGACTAAAAAAAATCCTTATTTTAAGGCTACTAAAATAATCTTTATGGTTTGGTTTCATTTTTCAGACAATGAAGATTATTATTACCCAAGACCATTAAGTTTTAAACGTATTTCTAGGAATAAAATATTATTGTTCAGCAAATTCTATCATTAGATAATTGAATATGATCCTGGCCCAGTCTTATAATAATGCATGATGTATTAAGTAACTGCATGGACGTCTGAAGTCACCCAATAGTCTAGACTAGACGTATATTCACCCTATAGGTAGGTATAATATTTTATTTATATCAGATGATCAGAGATTATTCATGAATGTGTTCAATATTAACATAGAAATACTTTCTTTTATCAAACATTTTAATTAGATGACTGATGTAGAAAAATAACTCCTACATCACATATGTACAGAAACTGGGTATGGGTGTGTTTTAAATAGCCATCAGTGAAAAAAAATGTATATTTTGTATTTTTATGTAGACACAAAATGTTAATCATATCACAGATGAACAGATTTCCTTTGTATATTTGGTATATTCACGTTATATGTAGACACAAAGTGTTAATCATATCACAGATGAACAGATTTCCTATGTATATTTGGTATATTCACGTTATATGTAGAGACAAAATGTTAATCATATCACAAATGAACAGAAATTGGTCAGTGCTATGTTTTAAATTATCCTAGCCATTGTGGAAAAAAAATCTTTCCTATTCACTTATTCACCTTTTCTATAGTCACAATATTTTACTTCTAAAACAGATTGGCCATGCATGCGTTTAAAATGATCGTAGTCATTAGTAAATAATACGTTTTGATGTATCCAATACTTATTTTATTTTTAAACAATCATCGGGTATTTTTATCAATGATTTGTATATTTAAGCTGCACAAAAAAATCGTCAATTTATGAAGCACCCACTTCAAAGTTTATTTGTCCTAATAATTAATTAATTCAGCCAAGAGCAGCCAGGCTGACGATCTTTTCATTAAAAAAATCCCCGAGTTTCCTATTGAATTATATCTGCCCCATTGCCATTGAAATAAAGACGCCAAGCAGACTTTTAGCCTAAGTATTTTCTCACAATCCTAAAGAAAAGTGCTCTCTTTTTTTTTGTCAAATTCAAGCACCCAGGCAGTAGACGTGTCCTGCAGTTTAACTAGTTCCAAGTTCTTTGTTCAGGTCACACTGGGGCCCTATTGTATTCCTATAGAGAGAGCTTATTGCTAACCCAAGCTTGAATGGTCTTACACACAGCTCGGAGTCTTTGAGTTGGGATGGATTGATTTGCTTACTATATAGTTCAAAGAGAAATATAATACAAACACAGTCCCAGAGAGTGTGTGTGCACAGAGAACAGTCACCTGCTTTAATGCCAGGGCTCTATGTGTATGTCTCATTTGTCATTTCTAATCCAGGGGACCTCAGGTCCCTCCCAAGGTGTACAGTGCACCTGAAAAACCTGACACCAAGAGCAAAGCCCCACACCTGCACCACTGCCAAACCACACACAATATGTACATGCAAGAATATGTGTAGGTATGGTGGAAGGGGCATGAATGTGACAGCTTGTGCATGAGAAGTCCCATATATATATATATATATATATATATA
>NC_092859.1:147455255-147508404 GCF_032062135.1 Pyxicephalus adspersus
AGAAGCACTTTCCATTTTTCCTCCAGTACCCATGTCCCGATAGGGAGGGCATTGCCCAATATGTTGTAGTGTCCCGGTGCCCCCCACCCTCTCCCCCATTTTTTTTCTTGTACTCTTCCCTGTTTTTCTATGATGGATAGAAGGGTTTGTGGAGCTATGGGGCCGTCTCCTGAGCAGGATAGACTGCTTTTTCAGAATGAGGGGGGATGAAATCTGCAAGCAGATGTCATTTCAGAGGGAAAAGCCTATAAGATGTGGCATTTGGGTAAAGGCTGCCCACGTAGTGTCATACGTCACCTATAAAAACACTTTACATTCTCCACAGCTCCTGCTCCTAAAATCTTCACAAAACTCCTCTCCCTGTACTTGGGATCTATGGGTGGAAGACGAATGAGGAGAATACACAAATACCAGGATGGGGACACCAAACCTTGCCATACATAGGAGTACCAGAAGAACCCTGGCAGAATTTGGACAAGATTTCAAAAACACTCAGAGGTCCAATACTACCTGCAAAAATATTCGTTTTTCTTGTTATCTTTAATTGTATCAGTTTGTATTTTGTTCATTAAATCCCATCACAAGGAACCAGAGAGATGGATGAGTTTGACTATTTGGGTACAGGAGGAAAGCTCCATATATACTGCCATAGGAGTGATCTATGCCATACTCTGCCATCTACCCACAGAAGGCTGGCATTGGGCACCATACTTGGTTATTCAATGATGATCTATTTTTCATCACCTTTATATATTTATTGTTTACTGTATGTATGAATTTTTAGGCTACCTTTACATATTTTGTAGAACTTTTTACAACATAGATAGCTGGCATTCATTCATCGGTTTTCTTTCAATGTTTCGTTTTTTTTTTCAGTGACAAAGCTTATTATAATTTGTATATATTTAATGGTTTAATTTATTTTTAAACATTTTAAATGCCTTGATAAAAAATGTATTATTTTGCGTATTTTGCATTTAATGAATTTTGAATTATGTGTCTATTTGAAACAAATTGTCGTTCATAAAAATATACACATTTAATTTAGAAAAGCACTATTTTCTTGTTGGTAACAAAAAGAAACTATATATATTGTAATTATTAAGAAAAATAAGGTGGACTGACTTAGATTAAAAAAAAAAAACAATATATATCACAAGGATGATATATACAATTTTTTAAAATATATATTGTATGTTTTTTGTTTTTTTTTAGAAATGTAGGCTTATTTTTCTGCACACTTCACATAGAAATAAACTGACACAACACAAATCATTCTGAAAAAGTATTTATTGGGTTCATTTATGACTGTAATAGTTTCAAGCTATAAGCTATAGGTTGACTACTAAATATTTTTTCTGCTCCCCAGTATAGTCTGCTTCTAATATGAATAGTGTATAGGAACATTCTGCTAGATCACTTTGGAATTTTTACCAATAAAGATTATTTTTTGGGTCACAGAGATGATAGCAGCCCTTTGCCTTGTTCCAGTCCTGTTGATATGTGAGGTCCATAAATAAAGGCAGCCATGGACAAATTAGCAGCAGCAGATCTGAGATCTCCTATGATGGACTGTAAGCAAGGAGCAGCACATTCTGACATCCTTATTAAACGTATAGGAATCCACCAGAGAGAGCAGCAAGGCAAAGGGGTGACCTCTTTATGATCCATGGAGTGCACAGGGCAGCCCCATAACAGGAACATAATAGAGAACTGCTTGACCCCTGAACTATCGCTTTGTTATTTTACTATCAAGTGTCTAGATAATACTGATGGTCCACTTTCTCCCCAGAATGGCTGGCAGGAGGGGTTAAACAAAGCGCTGCTATATCCCTATTATGCGTTTATTGCAATCCTCTTACAGATAACATGTATATTTACTGCAAGCTAAATGCACTGGGTGACACCATAAAATGTCACTTGTTTAAAAATAAAATAAATAAAAGACCAGTTAGCCAAAGAATTCTGGAAGGGCAGTAAATTCAGAGGCTCAATAATCTCATAAAAGAGTCAATTTGTTGGCACTTTGTGTTTTTTAAATGTCGCAGGTTTATAGGGGTTTTGTGTTAAAATAATTGTTCTGATCTATTACCAAAAATGCTATGTTTTCAGGATTTCCTATGTATTCGGTTACAGCATGCAGATTTCAAACAAAATAAAAATGTATATATATCAAAATTAAAAATCATTTTAGAAAGAATTAAATAAAATAAATAAATAAATTAAAAAAAGGATACATTATTCAACAGAAAATATTTCAAGTTATAAAAAAATCTGTGCATTGTTAACCCTAAAGTCGAGGACATATCATAGTCAATGTATAGTCAATCACCTATATTCAAGGATGTGCTCTTGGTATTTATTAGTATAAATATACTAGCATGCAGAGAATTTTGAAGTCTTTTGAGTTAACCATATGTTACAGAACGTTTATAATTTTTTTTATCCGATTTAACCCATACACATGAGTGCCCATGCTGTGTATGTGTCCATAAATAAATAACTAAATAAATACATATTTATTCTAGTGTCAGCGCAATGCCCTCCTGCTGCAGACAATGACGCCCTCTAGCGGCCACTTTGTAGATTATACATCGTGTTGCAGTGTGTTGCAATGAACATGCAGCAAATGTAGCTGCTGGGATTTTTGTGGATATTTATTAATTAATGTATTATTTTATAGAAACCTTGCCCTACATATCTATATAGAGATCGGAAAGCAAAATATTATGAGAAATCTCTCCTTGAAAAACATATTATTTATATATATATATATATATATATATATATATATATATATAAATTTATATATATATATGATCAAAAACATAACTCTCTCTCTCTCCCTCTCTTTCTCTCTCTCTGTCTCTCTCTCTCTCTCTCTCTCCCTCTCTCTCTCTTTATAAATATAGATATAGTGATCAAATATACCCAGTATTGACCAAGCAAATAAAAGAAACCCTACAATCTCATTGCGGTAAAACAAACATTAATTTACCTAAAACAAATGTTTATTATGCTTGCAATGTAGTGACAATCTTTATACACTAAAATACAAATTAGCGAAATGAAACCAGAAATACATAGATATCTGCAGGGAGATGAATGTTTCTATTCACACAATGTATACGATTTGATTGCTATTTCTATTGAATGATTTCACTATAAAATAGAACACCTGCGATCTCATCGTGTATTAAACGATCAATATGAACTTAGAGCAGGTTTATCATTGACTTCACCATTATACGTTTTACCATATGAAATAGAAACATTGAAACAACATGAAACATTCATCAAAATGACAATAAAGATGCTTTATATGTAATATTTCGTTTTGTTCGTCCATTTACTGTGGTTTTGTAATGTAAATGTAATAATCTGTGTTAAGAAATAAAGATATAGAGTGTTTTCAATGTTATAGGTTGAGTTTGGTTATTTTTTTTTTTAATTGTAATTTTTAACACCCAGGAGTTAGAAGAATTTTAGAAAATTATTTCTCTGAACCCGAAAAGTGTTTTATGAAAAGTAATTCTTTAGTAAATCAGATGCTATGGATATGGCTGTAATGGTGTTTAATTGCAATCATTACCATGAATACATTGTAACAATTTTTGGGTAACATTTACTGTTTTATCAGTTTTGACGTTCCATTACTAAAAAAAGAGGAAATGAATCCAGTTCATCTAATTATATTCACAGAGCTCTCTTTCTAATAATAATTACATATACATAAGAATGTATTACATATGTATATATTACTATACAGATAATATATGCCATACTACAGATTTACAGTCCATATGCACAATATTATCGATAACATTGCAAAGATACAATTATCATTTGAATATCATACTATTATACATCTGTATTTTTTTACATACATATGGAGCAGACCTGAAATATATGACGGTATTGGCTGTATAGGGGGTTATTGTGGTTTTGCAGCCCATGGTGTATATAGAATAGAAGAGGGGTAAATGGAATTTCAATGTGCACCTCCAATTTCCCCAGCACTCACACATCCTATAGAGGGGATATTTAGATAATTACACGAAGTGTCCTTGTATTGTATATTATTAGAGGATGTAGATGTAAAATAGAATAACTGCTATTCAGTGAATGTGAATGGAAAGCCTGATCTATAATATTTAATATAATATAAATAATTTTGTTTTCATCCACTTTGATTTATTAAATAAATATAAATAAATAAGTATATATATATATATATATATATATATATACATCACACTAGGGGTCTATTTATAAAGCAGCGAATCTAGCTTTCGTTGAAATATTCCCAATGCTTCAGTGAATGTCAGATTCACAGCTTTATAAACAGACCTCCTAGGAGATGTGTACACCAATTTTACAGCCATGCAGGTAAGCATACATACAGATCACATTGGGGATTTACCTGCAGCAAGAAGGTCCAGGCAAAGGTTAAGTCCAGGAATTTTTGGTTGAATCCCCCAGAGGTCTGCAGTGATGGCTGTCTGGATCCACAATTGGTAATGAAATGATATGACATCAATCAGTGGCCATGGCAGGGAATCATAGATGTGACAGTGGCCTCTGTCCCCCAGCCACTGACCAGATGCTACAAGGAGACATCTCCCACCAGCTCACATCCCATCTGCACTTGGTGCTGGAAGAACCTACTTTTCCCACATGGAGGCTTTGCCAACTGAAACAATGGGCCCTGGCAGACAGGCAGATAATTGGCTAATCCCAGGCTGGCATGGAGTCATCCTTTAAACCTTCCCTTTTTATAGTTAAAGACAAGAGATTAGAAATGCAATAGGTATTCTTGATAAAATATCATTATTTATTTATTACAGTGCTACATTCTAGTCCTAATATTCTTAATGTGTGAAGAGTATATATAATATATTATTTATCATTGATAAATTCTAATAATATTTATATTTTTATGTGTAAAGCTAAAAGTATATAATACAAAATTCTTTACCAACTAATCATAATTGATCTTTTAATAAATTGATGAAGGCAACATTTAGGTGGACGTAGAAGAATACTCTGCTATATAGAAACACTCCTGCTATCATAAAATATCATTTATATATATATATATATATTTATTAATATTTCACACACACATATAGATATTTAAATAATATTAGTAAAATGGGATTATATATTAAAATAATGTTTTTACTTATCTCACTTTCCTATACCAGCATAAGATTAATGATTTCTCATGAACATAATATATTCATTATATCACCTTACACTATTTACGTGTGTTAATTGATAGGGGTCATTGCAAAAAAATATTTTGCAATATTAAAACTGATTGTTATGAAAGGCTGAAAACTCTCTACTGAGCCCTACTGAGTCTTTTGCTCCAGGTTTTCTAAGCAGCAAATTAAAAGCTCTGGGTTATCATGGACAGGGCATGCTTTGCCTTGTAGTTCTTACTAGCAGTCATTGGCTGTGTGACAACAGAGCAGTGTTTCTAGCAGCTATGGCAATGTATTATTACTGATTCACTATTTGAGGGCCCTTTCACACATTACTATAACATATGTACACTTATATGGATTTTTAAAAATACTTGTTTTTTAACCATCATGCAAAATGAGAAAAACCTTCATAATAAAGTTTTTTCCATACTTCAGGAGTATTTAAAATACATGATGACAGTTTTTTTTCTGCAGTCACCTTTAATATCAATGTCCATGCTTCATTTACATTAATGCATAAAATACAGCTTGTCCTTTATATTATTAGCACACATTACATAGATGGCCAATAGGAATGAGTGATGTCCATGCAGCAAATTGTATGCAGGGAAACAGACCAGGGTGAAAGGGCTCTGCACAATATTATACCCAGTTTGGCCCATACCTGCCAGTTATCATGGCTTCCCCTCTATACAAAATATATGAGCTGATGATTTGTACTCAATGTCAAATAGTGAGCTTTCAGTGATGTAGTGACTGCTGGAAATAATACATTTGTAGCAATGCTTTACACATCACAATAGAAAGAAATGATGTGAACATGCTAGTGAATGGCAGATAATTTGAGTACAAACAATAATTCAGGAGCAATAAGACAAATATATGAAAAGCAGAAATCTCCCCCATTACATAGCGATTCCCATTCCCTGTCTTGCTAAACATTTACACAACTCTTGATTTATATGAAGCTGGTGAGTACTGTCTTTTTTGTTCCCTCTTTCTTGTATAAAATATGTCACACATAAATACAAATATACAAATCTGACACACATATGTAGAGTACAGAATAATTTATTATTGAATGTTTTTATATTAACTGGAGAAAATATGTTATTGGATGTCAGTGAAGGTAAGAGAACAGAATCATTTATAAAGGAGTAAAAGACAGATAAATATGGGGATGATTTATGAGAGAATTGCTTGGAGGACCTGATACTCTCAAATATGATCGACACTATTATTTCTTTAAGTTCTTTAAGTTTTCACTTTAAAGCTCATATACCTGCCATCTCCCGAATACCAAGCAATGCCACACCCGCATTATCCCTTAGGCGTCAAGGACCCCCCCTCCCCCCATGGGTCTATCATGGAGCCAGCCTGGATTCATAGGGTTATGTAGCTCCATTCTCAAAAACATTCAAAGATAATACGCCAATAGAGGATCAGGAGGACTAGACTGGGGGACCCATGATAAAAAAGTACAGGTAGTCCCCAGGTTACATACGAGATAAGGACTGTAGGTGTGTTCTTAAGTTGAATTTGTATGTAAGTTGGAACAGGTACATTATTTTAATAAATGCAATTAGGACAGGTGTTTGTCTCAACATAATATTAGGCAGTGTGGTGTCAGTTACTGTATAAAATCCTCACTGTGAGTTAATCACAAACAAAAAACTTTATGGAGCCTAGACATTCATTAACTTCTGGAGCAAGCTGTGCTTTGACATGCAAAAAGAAACAACTGCGGAGTTTGACTTGGTCATTAAAGAGTTACAAGAGGCTGCAGAAATAGCTCAGAGATCACCCTCAACCTCAGCTGTGTTTCGCAAAAGATTTCTTCTGTAAGTCATGCAAACCGCCCTCTCCTCCAGCACACAAGCGAGCAGGGAAGCCCCGTTCGTATCTAGTTCTTAACTCAGGGATTACCTATATATAAAGAAAAATAAACGCTCCCTTTACTTGTTCTAGTAATTTATGGAAGTAAAACAAATAGTGAGATTTTCTAATTATTATTACCAGGACAAAAACATGGGGGCAAATTTTCTGATTGAGATAGCTGTTCCACAGGTGTCATGAGTTTGCTACCATATACAAGCCATTGCCCTCTGTGTACAATCTCATAAAGTTTCTAAATTTTTATATCCTCTGTAAACAAGGGTGGTAAGTGTTCCTAAAGGCTGGTGATTGTTTGGGGCAATCCCTTTCCCTTGTGACCAGTAGCCAGTGGGAACATTTACCGCTGTATACCTTGACAATGGGCTTACAGACTGTTGTTTACACAGGGAATGACGTCTGTGCCTGTAAACACAGCATAAGAGGTCTTACAGAAGGGAGCCAGTGGAAGAAAAAGAAAAGAATAATAAAAAGTGCTATTTACAGAAACCCTAGGCAAAAAATGTAAGCCTTGCATCAGAGCATTTTGCATCTCTTCTCTCAAAAGCAGTAGGCTGGCTTTTGGAAAAAGTTATGCAAATTTTAAAATGCCTTTATGGGTGAATTTTACTTTACTTTTCCAGCCAGAAAATGAGGTGGCTTCCTGTAGCTTCCAATATACACAGTGAGATGCACACAGTGTGCAGTGAAACAGGAGTGAGTAATTTTAGTCCAGGAGAGGGGCTGCAACAAATGCATAGGAGTTTAACTTTAACTTTGTTCTCCATATGCGCCATTAAATGTTGAGAGTGCCAAAGCATTCACTTATACATATGGATATGGAGGAACATGTCACTCACTTCATGTGACAGTACTGAGCCGGTCACCACTGTCCCATATTTTCATAGAGGATAAATGGAGCAGTGTGGGAGCACAAAGTAAGTCAATATAAGCATCTGATTTAAAGTGCGCCTGTCACAGATTAACTTTAGAGGTTAATTAGGTTAATTGGTTCCCTCAAAGTTAAAATTAAAATGAAAAAATAGCACAAAATGCAGTGCAGGCTGCTGGGTGTGACAACAATGCCTGACATTCAAGAAAACAATAAAAAAAAAATAAAAAAAAAAAGATTTGTGTAATGACAATGAAAGAGCAGCAGAAAACTGATGAAGTCATCCCTGTCCTCTGTGTCCTCTGTAAGGATTTTTAGGAAGGGACAGAGAACTCTTAACAAAGGAGTTCCACCTCTACCCCTCCCTGTGCCAATCATCATTATTGAATTTAAAACCCTACACCAGGGGTGTCAAGCTCAAGCACACAGTGGGCCAAAATTAAAAACTTTGACAAAGTATCGGGACAACCCTGAAATTTATTGAAAAAATTGAGGCGGATAAATGCATCTATAAAACAGTCCAATGCGGGGCCACGCATAGGCAGAGAGCCTGCTGGTCTATAGACGCGAGCAATGCCAGGATTGTAGTAGCGGCAGGCAAGCTGTAGATCATATTTAGGATTCCTTTGGGGGCCAAAAAATTGAGAGTTGAGAGCCAGATTTGCCCCTGGGGCCAGAGTTTGACACCCCTGCCCTACACCAATGATATAATCAATGTTGCAACTGTTGTTTACTGCAAAATGAAAAGAAGAATTGTGCAATGTAATCCTGGCTAGAGGTGCCTTGTCATATTAGTGTTTGGCCTTTTTCTGCCATTTATTGAATCACTTGGATAATAAATCCCTGCAGGGACCTTGCATGGGACCCTGGAAAAGTTCACATCATTTTCTATGAGCTCAACCACGATGTGGTTCCCCCCTCTAGCGGACAAAATGGTAATTGCAGCTGTTTCATCTCACCAGGTCCAATATTGCAGCTACAGTAATAAGCAATAATCAAAAAACAAATTGCATAGGAAATTTGCTGATTTCTTACTACTTTTTTTTACAATGAATAAATATATTTCATTCAGCAGTGTTACTGGGTATTGTGTTTTTTACCTGGGCATCAGACAAGAATCAACCTTCCCATTAAAATGTCCTTTCACTAATACTTTATAACTATTGCATTGATTTGCCAACTTTTCATTACAAATTATTACTACTCTAATCATTGTATGATTTATTTTTCAGGCTTCAATATATTTACCCTACAATATACCCTAATATTTTATACCCCAAATGTCTGCACTTCTAAATGAACACATCACAACCAATGTTCATCAATCTATTGAGTAATAGTGAGGTATGGACTCCCATAAGGGGGTTCCTACTGACACCAGAGGCATTTCCCATCAACAGAGAATTTAGAATAATTTTTGTAACTTGACATATCACATATGGAAGAGATGCAATATAATTTGTAACCTTGTGTCTAAAAAAATAACTGTGGGATTGGTTTGATGAGCATTGCAATCCTCTGATAACAAGGCACAGTCAGGATAACACATAATTAAAATGTGATTTTGCCATCAATACTTGGTAACAATGTATATTATTTATCCAAAATTAAACTTTGTTTCCCTTCAGCATCCAATCAGCCTCGCCCTCCTATACTTTTGAACTGGATCTACACCCATGATAGTGCAGCAGGAAAGAAAGAAGTTGTTTGCTAAGATTTGAAATAAATATTCTCCATCCTTAGTGCACAGTTTTACCTTCCGATCCTTTGGCTGATCAAATAAATTGACCAGATCTAAAGTGGGTTTGAAGGAAAATTAGTGGGAGAGCAACCATAATTGACTATTTCTGATCAAATGAAGATTGAATAGATGTGTATGTATACACTGAAAATTACCTGAATAATCAATCAAATTCAGTTGCAATGGCAATCATTTTCTTCCCAGGGATATGAATTGGAATATTGTATGTATGCAGTGATTTGGACCAACTGTCACTTATTGGAAAAATTTCAGCAGATTCTTTTTTTACTCTGGTGATATATTATCGCTTATATGGGATCAATTGTGGGCTCTATTTATAAAACAGGGAATCAAGCATTCCCTCAAAGTTTGGTGGGAATCCTTCAGGTTCATGTGCTTGAGGAAATGTCTGTTTTATAAACAGATTTCTTTGTAGTATATGTAACCTGCAACATTTTCTTATACGATTCACTGTTTTGCCCTAACTGACATGAGAAATTTTTGATTGCATGACATCTGGTGAACATCTGATGTCATATTTGAGTAATGTATTCTCTAAATTAAATCTAGT
Source organism: Pyxicephalus adspersus (assembly GCF_032062135.1). NCBI lineage: Eukaryota > Metazoa > Chordata > Amphibia > Anura > Pyxicephalidae > Pyxicephalus > Pyxicephalus adspersus. The sequence goes on from NC_092859.1 coordinate 147,465,545, forward strand.
TCCTGGATATAAATGTTTATATAACTCAGAGTCACATTACCTTTTCTGATCATTCCCATGCTCTATAAGTATAATTGTCTTTTTTTGCTAAGTGATGGTAAAGAATACAGCTGAGAAATAAAATAATGCCAAATGAGAACCATTTTCACTTTCTTAAGTGCATCAATAGTAAATTGAGTAAATTGATCATGTATAATCCAAAGAATGTATAGCAGAAAAAAATGGTATTTTGTATATGTGTGATAAAGTAACATACTCTTATAAAACTTAGATATTGTGATTAACATACATTGATCATCCAAGCATACATGGTTGACATTGATTATCCAATTAGGTGCCCATTCACTTCTGTATAATGTGGGAATGCATATGTTAACAAGTGTTGTACCACAATGCACATTAAGCTATGTATATTAGTGTGTTGTGGTGTTATTGATTGTCAATGGTGCTCCAATGCATTACCAATGATGATGTGTTGCAGCACACCACAATGTATTGAATTGTATTTTATTTTATTTTATTTTTATTTGTTTTGGTGTGTCCTGGATCTGAAAAAAATGTGTATGTGTGACTTTTCTGTCAAATAGCAAATAATATCAGGATTCACAGTATATTGAAAATCCCTTTACTGTGTTTCTATACCCACGCTGTGTTTTGGTAGTGTCAGGGGTTTGCTTGTTTGCTGCCTTAAAGGGGATCACTGCATTCCTGAAAGGGATTTTCAAAGACCTGTGAGTGCTGACTTCATTGCTAATTGTATTTGTATTATGGTATTGGTATTGTGCACCATTCATTTATTTATAATGTGAAAAGTTTGTCTAGTATAAGATATGGATGATTTGATGGCAGCCCGTGTATCTGAACCAGCTGCCCTTACACTTTAATGATTTTCTTAAACTACAACAGAACAAGATCAATGGACTAAATTTACCTTTTTGAATAACCTAAGTGAAAATGTACTTTCCAAACTGAACACTCATTTTAATGAGTCCCTATAACATCAATTTTATAAATCAACCCCTATGGCAGAGTTCTATCTCTTGAGCAACACTGTAAAGGCTGCCAACTCTCATTGGTTTTAAACACAGACAGACTGGGCACTCTGGACTACACCTGGACTCTGATGAAAGGTAGTCCCCAAGTTAAGGACATCTGAAATACAGACGACTGCTAGATACTAACAGGGCTTCCCTGCTCGCTTGTGTGCAGAACGGAGGCTTGATTGGGGGAGGAAGGCTTGCAGAAGAAGTCTGGTTCTGCTGCCTTACATAAATGTGCCACTGTGCCAGGAAAGCTATGCATTCTGGTGGGCCCTTATTTATACCGTCCCTGGCAGACCCCTAGTTTAATCCTCCATATGTGGTTTGAAAGCTTTGTTCCATACATCCTTCATCCAATCCAGTCAGGTATTAAAAGAATAATAGTAATCAATAAATTGATTTTTAATGTGAAATCACAAGCAACTGAGCATCAGTGTTAGAATAGTCACGGTTAATCCTTACTAGCATTGAGAATGGGCAACTAAATATTTTATTCCATTGTGACTTAAAAACCAAAAGATAAATGTATGTGTGAGTTGGTCTGCTTGCTCTGGTATTAAATCCATAAAAAAAGTCATACAGAGCTCATATCACCCTGAGAAGTAGAGCTACAATCGGTGCCAGAGCCCCCACTGTTGAAGCAGCTCTACCTTCGGATGATTAAGGGCTTGTTCACATATCAGAGTTTCAATACTGTTTTCACACCTGCACACTGCATGTTAGTTGGCAAAACTTTATTCTACCATATTGGCAAAAGTTATATATAAAAAGTTAACAAAAGTATGCATGGAAAAATACTTTGCCTTTGTAATTCAATTTACACAGAAAGCAAAAAAAAAGGAAAAAAACATCACAAGAAAAAAATTTCCACAATTTTGCACTAATAATAGCCACACCAACATGTCATACAGATAGGTATTCTGATGAAATGACCTACCCTGTTGAGATGTCCTACCTCCAGTGATTAAATCTCATCCTGATGAGTATTCTTAACTTCTTCTAGATTGGCACCCAAGCCTATTCACCCTTCTTAGTGCCTAATTCCTGGTGCCTAAAGCTTTATGCCTGGTTTCTATCATTAACCCATCTTCTTAGAGCCTAATATTAACCCCTTTTTTTTATACCTAACCATAACTCTTGTTTCCTAGTGCCCACACCATACCCCCCTTATAAGGAGTCTAACTCAGACTTTCCCAAACTTTTTCACATGGAGGAACTCCTAAAATAACTAGGATCTTCATAGAACTTCTGCTATAATTCCTATATCCACAGCTCACAGTGGAGGTCAGTGGGAACAATTTACAGATAGCCAAAAATGAATTAGGTGTCACTTAAACTGACCTGAGAGGTTTAAACTGCTCATTCCTCATGAAACTGCCTAGCAACCTCTGGAAGAACCCTAGTTAGGAAACACTGCTCTACCATAAGCAGAAGCAAACTGTTCCGTTGAGGATTTGGACCTTGACAGGTGATGCAGGAACTGAGTCTAAGTGATACCTGATTTTCACCAGAGCACCCCACAAGGGGTAATGGGCCAGTAACCCTTGTGCCCACTGAACTACTTTGCTGCAAGATGACACCAGGTTGGATCCCCCAGGTTCTCTCCACCAGAGTTAGGCAAGGATCATATGGCTTTGGTGCAGGAACAGCTGACATGGCAAATACGAAGCAGAATGAGGTCACAGCAGGCAGGAATTATAGTCGTGGACAAGTCAAGGCCAGGGTGGGCAACAGACAGGATTGTGAGTTGTGAACAAGTTCAGAAAGTCAGGCAAAACAAACAATGAGCCGAATGGCTAAATATCCAGCAGTTATTGCCAGGAGTGCAGAGACCTATATAAGGTCTAGGTCCTTCCCATGCACATAGGTGTGCACATTAGCAAACACATGAACATATAGCAATCTGGGTGCATAAATTTGCACGCAACCACTCACACATTCATATGAGCACTGGAACCAACCACAGACAGGTGCAGCACAGAAGACCCGCTACATTGACACCTACCCTAAAATCTAAGGCTACCTACACATGTGCAATAATTATCGTTGGAAATGAACGACTAACCATCGATCGTCCGATAATCATTTACAAAAAAAGAGAACAACGACTGCCCTACGATGACGATGAATGAGGAAAATCGCTGGAACTGAACGACTGTCCAAGTGGATCTGATTGGGAGATGATCATTTGTACTCTATTGTGTGTATGATCGTTCAGTGATTAGGGATTGTTCTGTGATACACTTTCTCCGGTACACGTCACTTCCTGCATCATTCAAATGATCGTATCTAGTGTGTGTACAATATTGCTGGATTATTTTTGAATGATTGTATTGTTATAGCATGTACAGAATTATGCACTATACGATCATTCAAAAAAATCGTGAATATTCGTTGATTATTCATAATCGTTAATCGTTCATTTTCCAATTGCACGTGTGTATCTAGCCTAACTCCTAATGCTGACCTTCCAGCTAACTGCCAAAGCTTAACCTTCGAGGTAGAATCAAGGTCAACCTTGACCACTGAAATTAAAGAAGAACTAGCAACAGCTCATGTTGAATACTGCTAATTACCAATTATACTGTGATTGTTTATGTCAATTTGTGATAAAAAAAACAAGAATTTATGATAGCTAGGTATCCTGAATGCTATAATTTTGCAGATATATATATAACTACATTCCTGCTGCCTAGCTCTGAGAAAGGCCAGAAAAGTGAGATTTGGGCTTTCGGGGCCCCATAGACCAGCCTGTTAACCAGCAGTGCTCTTGGCCCAAACCTCCAAAAACTTCTTAGGAACCTCACAAGTAAATCTTTTGTGCTTGATGAATAATTCTCCACCTCTGCCTATTGTTTGGAGAAAAGATCCTTAAAATGCCAGCGGTAGGTGCATATTTTAACAAGAACAATGTCCATAGATGGTGGTAAAAGTTTTAATTTTTATAATAACATGATATCATTTGATGGTTAAAAGTGTAGAATAGAAAAAGCTTCCAAGATATTAAGGAAAAATATCTCAGGGGCTATTGTATTTATCAAGAGGGTGGATAGGATGCTGCTAGCAAAAGCCACATAATTAGCACACAAATTGTTTCTGCTAATGTAGTGTCGTCTCTTCCTCTCACTTTTCAAATGAAATTACATTTAATGTGTGCCAGAAAATGGTTTTCATCCATAAAAATGAATGAACGCCAGCCAGGATTGCAAAGTTTCTGGTCTGCTCTCCTTGCAATTATCATAGCAACACCAAACCAAATGAAGAGGCAGCTTGTTAAGAAATTATTATATTCAATTGTTTATTTAATACTTGATTGTTTGTTTACTAATTTTACTTTGAAAATAATTGGAATGAAAATTAATTTTTCAGGATTACCATTTAATTAATTGTCTTTGAAATATGGGAAGGAATAGAACCTTCTTAGGCGTTAGGTGTGTTTGTGTCTCCTCTGGCATATTTTAACTTATTTCTGTCCTAGAGGATCATATAGGAAAGAAGGAGAATCACCCTAATATGAACATGGGCAGCAAAAGGAATGTGTTTTGTATTGCTGGCTGTATCTCTGAGAGAGAAAATCATTTACAGTGATACCTCGGCTAACGAGTGACCCTGCTTAATAATTTTTTGGCTAACAAGGATTTGTTTCAGATCCAGATAATCAATATGGATAATGAATGTAATAGTGGATGCGCGAGAACATAACGCAGCTGCGTCAAGCTGAATTTTCACACCAATCCTATATAAGAAATCACATTTTGGTTAACGAAGATTTTGGCTAATAAATGTGATTCCAGAATTAATTATCATTGTTAGCCGACGTATCACTGTAGTTTTTTTATATTAGTTGATATTCTAATTGTTATATAGGCTCAATGAGCTTGTGTTTGCTTTAAACCACCAATGTTTTATAGGAAAAGCTTTATCTATTATCTTTCATTATTATGCTATTGGTATGTTTGACTTCCAAGCCAAGTTGGAGCCAAAATCGGAACATCAAAGTGGTTATTCTAAGCTTCCAGGTCCAGTGTCCAGTCCATGTGTAGGAGTAACAGTGACCGAGAAAATAATCCCCTGCCATCCTTACCAACCTTGTCCTGGTCCCAAAAGTCATTTTTATACCCACTTGACATTCTGTAACACATTTTACATTGCTCATGGAATTATATGTATTTTTCCGTTCACACCTTATCTGTTTCGCTATAAATCCCTCAGCACTTAGTATGCTACACTTGCTCGGCCATCTACTGTATCTGGTGATCATAAAACAGGATGAACTTTTAGAATGTCTGTCTTACTGGTATTATTTTGGAATCATTCTTCATTCTCTGTGATGAACTATAAATGAATTATATGAAGTATTATGGCACATGGGCACAGTATAGTGTGAATAACAGCTCAAGGGCACCTTCAGGCTTATCAATGATTAATAAAATGTATTTTGACTCAATATTTAATAAAGGCTGGGAGTACTAGCCATAGCCAGTCTCTAATATACAGTAAGTCAACACCTGGATACTATTTATCTCTTGCAACAAAAGAAGAACAGTTTGCTTTACTTTAGAATTAATTGAAACTCCCTGGAATAATATACTCTGGAGTTTTCTTTAATCTCATCTTCCATTTGTTTCTTCTTTCTCTTCATTTCTACAGTGGGTGAATAGAGCTCATTGTTAGGAATGTACATTGCGGGTAGGTTTTGTTGTTTGTGTTGTGTATGTGTATTTAGTAGGGATGAGCGAGAATGCCTCTCCAGAACAAAGTGAGAATTTCCATGAAACCATCGGAACATCGAGGAAATTATAACAGGAGGATTCACATGAGATTCACGGGATTCCCTGCGAATCCTCCTGTTTGCGAACCCCAGCACTAGAGGTTAAATGGGGAAAAGTCTCTCCATTCAAAACCTCGAGTGCTCCCTGATTGGCTGAGGAAAGCTTTCCCATTTAACCCAGTGCCGGGGATCACAAACTGAGCTGATCGGTGAATTTACAATTTTGGTAAGCGAGAATGGTTGAATTCGCTGTGAGATAGAGTTTTAAAAACTCGCTCATCCCTAGTATTTAGGGGTTATGTAAACAACAGAGGGTGAATCTCAGTACATTTTCTTGTTGAATAACTCCTGCCTTTGCGGAATATTTATCATATTTTAAATTTGGCATATGAATGTATTAAACACAGTATAATACAAAACTTTTTCCTATATATATATTGCAAAATGCAAAAGAAAAAAAGGAAAATATTTTTTATTAAACCCGGTAGAGTATTAACTTTTTAAGCAAAGTTTGAAATAGGCAAATGTAGGGTCGGAGATCTATCAAATCTTTCTACCCATCAGATTTTGCTACTCCATATAGGAGTGCACAGTACAGTCTTGTCAACTTATCATAAAATGTGGCTGTTCTCACTAAGGATTTCATTCACTGTTAAGGATCAGGTTAGGCACTTACATGGATGGTTAGTGTTAGGGGTGAGGCTTTGGGAAGGTTACATATGGTTGGACACTACTTAGGGAGGTTCGGTAACGGTTTGGCAGAAAGTAGGAGAATAAGGTTAGGTTAGGAGTTAAAGCTGAACAACCTTACTTTCTTTGAATCTGGAAACTCTGAAAATCTTCTTGTTGGTACAGTGAGACCTGAACTTCAAGGCCAGCACCAGTGCAGCTCTTAAGCTGCGTACACACTCCTAATTTTTATCGTTGGTAAACGAACGACGAACGATCCTGCACGATATCTGCGAACGATCGTATATATATATATATAATATTTACACATACATATATAGATCGTAATTTGTTATTTTAATTGAATATTCCCTGTGTATGTTTCTAGCAGACTGTGGGCCTATACTGACATCTGCTGGCAATATTGGAGATTGTTTTTCATTGCAGATTTATAGTGTGACCAAACCAAAAAAAACTAAATGTAAAGCTGCGTACACACGTCCAATTTTTATGGTTGGAAATGAACGACGAACGAACGAGGAACGACCAATTGGCCAAAAATCGTTTGTAAAAAAAGTAACCAAGGACGCTGACGAACGAGGATAGTCGTTGGAAATGAAAGACCGGACCGGCGGATCGGATTGGACGACGATCGTTGACCATCTATCGTGTGTACGGTCGTTCAGTGATCGTGCATGTTCTGAGCATGCGCGATGAACGAACGTTTGATCGATACAGGCTGTATTGTGTATGTGAGTGTGNTCGTCCAATCCGATCCGCCGGTGCGGATCGTTCATTTCCAACGACTATCCTTGTTCGTCAGCGTCGTTGGTTACTTTTTTTACGAACGATTTTTGGCCAATTGGTCGTTCATCGTTCGTTCGTCGTTCATTTCCAACGATAAAAATTGGAAGTGTGTACACAGCTTTATGCACCGAGCCTTGGGGTAATGTATCCACTTCTCTCTCTTCCTGCCTATTCACTAAACTACCTTTTCGGACCTACGGACCCCTATATGCACGGAATCTGGATGGCACATGTGCAGGGAGCCGTGTTTCACTCAAAGGGGAAGAAACTTCCCCCATAATGACGTCATGATGCCAGAATCTGCCCACTCTACCATGGCAGGTTTGAGCATGTGATAGCAGAGTGGACAGGTTGTGCCCATACGGGGGACATGGTCCTCTGGCCGGTGCGCCCCCCGAGTGGGGGGGCCTTGCAACCTCAGGCACACATCATACAACAATGTCCCACTATATATGGTGCATTTACACAGGTGGGATCTATCCTAATGCTTGCTTTGAGCATGTAACTGGGAAAAATGGGCCTTCTGCTTGGCTGCAATAATCTCAGTGGACATTTTCCTATATATAAATAAATAAATATATATATATATATATATATATATATATATATATATATTACCCATCCCTTAAAGTGGTGACTGTATTTTATTTCAGAGTAAGAGCACAAATGTAAAATATCTAAATTTATCTTGCAAGAAATGCTGTGTCCTTGCCCTTAATGCAATCTAATAAGAAACCAAAAATATTTTATCTTTGCTGCATGAAATACTAAACCTATTATCTTCTATGTAATGGATGAGAAAAAACAGAAATGTGGTCGTCCAGCATAGATGGAAACCATTGCTCTTTCTGCACAGGTATTCCCCGGGTTACCTACAAGATAGGGACTTTAGGTTTGTTCTTAAGTTGAAGTTGTATGTAAGTTGGAACAGGTACATTATTTTAATAAATGCAATTAGGACAGATGTTTGTCTCAGCATAATATTAGACAGCATGGTGTCAGATACTGTATAAAATCCTCACTGTGAGTTAATCACAAAAAAAAATAATGGAGCCTAGACATTCATTAACTTTTGGAGCAAGATGTGCTTTGATGCAAAAAGAAACAACTGCAGAGATTGTCTTGGTCATTAAAGAGTTACAAGAGGTTGCAGAAAGTGGTCAGTCCATAGGATCACCCACAACTTCAGCTGTGTTTAGCAAAAGATTTCTTCTGCAAGTCATGCAAACCACCCCCCTCCCTCTATCAAGCCTCCATCCTGCACACAGCAAGCAGAGAAGCCCTGTTTGTATCTAGGATGCGTCCGTATGTCGGATGTCCTTAACCCGGTGACTACCTATATATACAATGGATGAATAAGAAATGCCACCTAGGGATAACAGCAGAATTACCAGGCGCATTAGCCATTAGGCAGTAGCCACCTGTAATTGAATGAATTGAATGTATTTGCATTAATTATATTACATTAGAATTGTTGGCCACAGTAATACAACAGTAAACATATTTGGGAAAAAACTCATACAAACTGTGAAGCATGGTGGTGGAAATGTTATGAGCTGGATTTGATTTGCTGCTATATGGGCTGAGCAGTTTGCAGACATCAAGTCAGTTATGAATGCTAAATTATATCAAAGTATGATGGATGAGAATCTGGGGCCACTAAGAAATGAAGAAAAAAAAGAGTTTTATGGTTAGACCTAGTCAAAGCTTGGAATGAATCCCATTAAAATTTAGTTAAGGAATTTGACACAAGCCGCTTCTGAAAAAAAATCAGGAAACATCTGATAAATGTTGCATATAGATTTGGTTAAACATTTTCAATGTCAGCAATTCCAGCTTTTGGAGCCATTCATCTCACAGTACCCTATAACATCTACTCCATGTAATGAACACAAATGTGTATTCACCCTTACACCAAGGCATGCTGAGAATGTACATTTCTGTGTATTTGCTGGCACATAGAAGTAAAGATTTTATTGTGAAAGAGATCATTGTTGTGCTAGACATGAGCACCTGCAAACAGTTGGAGTAAATGTGTTTCTAAGCCTTGAACAGCATTTTCTTTGGTGCAAGTACAAGACTTTGTTGGTAGCACCATCTGCTGGTGAAATCAGGTACCACTGGTATCTTTCCTTAACATATAACTTATAGAAAGCAATAAATCCCAGCTCTAGACTTTTTAAACTACTATAAATAGTGGGTTGAGTTAAAATGTTTGTTAGTTTTTAAATACTGTCTATATCTCTTTTGAGGTTAAAATATTGCTCAACCTCTACCATTATTTTTAGTATTTATATAGTGCTGACATATTACACAGCACTGTACAAAGTCCATAATCACATCACTAGCTGTCCCTGAAAGAATCTCACAATCTAAAGTCCCTACCATAGGTGGGAGGAAACTGGCGTACCCAGTGAAAACCCATGCTAACACGGGAGAACCTGCAAACTCCATGCAGATAGTGTCCTGGCCAAGATTCGAACCTGGGACCCAGCACTGCAAAGGCCACCATGCTGCCCATTCCAAAAAAATAAAAATAAAAAGTTGTCTTTATTTTGAACACACAGCACCACAATACACACATAAATCTGTGTCTTGTGGTGCATTGCTATACACATGCTTTGGGCTGCACTTCAAAAATACATTTTGGTGCTGTTACATAAATGGCATTGCTAATTACAAGTTAATGCGTGCTAAAACACACTGCATCTCGCAAAAGTCAATCTGTCCTTACATAGGATTAATATTTGATAGAAACATTGCAACTATCATACATGATAGATATAAATCCAATTAATAATATATTGTATCTTTTTATTGGAAAATACCATTAAATTATGTTTTTTTTCAATTCCTTTATTACATTTGCAAGCTTTATTTTTTATATAGTATGCAGAATTAGATGGCCCGGGGCAGTACATGTCTGGTCGACTCGAATTTGCTCTTATATGCAGAATCACTCTGCACAGATTGGAACATGTACAAAGTGAATCCTTACTAATGATTCATTAGTGCACCCAGCTGGAGCTTCATAGTATAAAACTGAGATCCTTCACAATGGACTGCAAGTGTGTCACCATTGTGGTTTTCACATATAATTAGGTATGGCCTTTAAAAAAGTTTTTTTAACTTTCATGCCTTAATTTTTATGAGGATAGAGCCAATAATACCAGGAAAAAATGAATAGCCCACTAAGAGATAAAATAATTAAACCAATTTTTTGCAATATTCAGCTTCAATCCTGATATTTTCCCTGTAGTACTTTTTTAGTACCACTAGGTGTCCCCAGTCTGATGGTCACAATTATTTGGCCCAATTCCTGTGAGCCCAGGGCATCCGTGACTTACACCAGCCTGTAAAATGAAAAGGAATATAGCACAGCAATAAGATCATCTTTTCTCACAGGTTGTTTTATTTTTCCAGCAGCATGTCCCTTGTCACTACATGAACTGATTGACTGATTGAATTGCTTCTTCCTTTTATACTTCAGCGCAGTATTATGTACCTGGCTGGAGACTGAAGGTTTTGGCAGCCTCCTTTGCACCTCTAGAATGGAGGTCGAGTTGGCACAAAGTGGCACAGGTGCCTATAGTCCTGGAAAGGTAATGTGGAGTCACAGGTGGACCGGACAGCAAACAGTGCAGTTAAAGCACAGCATGCAATTATTCCTGGGCATTGTGGTGGATTTGGGTAATTAAAATGAAACACATTTATGCTTTAAAAAAAAATTGGAAAGTTTAGTGTGAATGGGACCACAGTGTGAAATCTAGTTACATATTTGTAGTACTAAAGCTAATTTCCATTCCTTTTATTAGTTTAGTTATCTACATGTCTACACTGATTGACATCTCACTATAAAAATGCTTTTTATTTTCATGACAAATCCTGAACTCACTTTGCTACATTGTGACTTTTGTGTAGTACACCATTAAAAGTTATTGTATCCTTCAAAAGTTCCCTGACTCCGGCTCACCTTACTTTACCTACACAACATAAAGCATTTCATCCCATCCAGATTTCTGACTCCTAAAGTTCATCTCCTTTGTGTACTGCCAGTGACTTAGCAACTAATGCTGCACCCAGCAGCCGTTGTACAAACACAAAGATTGAATTCCAGGACTGCAGAAACTTTTCTTTTACTTGTAAGTAGCAATACATCATTTTTTTCTCTGGAACAGAATTTCGAATTACTTTATATAGGTTTTAACCCTTAAATAGTATAAATATTTTGTTATATGTTAATGTTATTATTGCTAATAAAGAGGATTTATATAGCGCTAACATATTATGTAGCACTGTACATTAAATAGGGGTTTGAAATGTCAGACAGACTCAGCACATTGTGATTGTGTGACAACAATACAGCACTGCTTTGGAATTCAGAACAGAGTCAGGAGTCCTGACTATCAGCATTGTTGCTGCCAATTTATAAGTTTGTAGTTTATCAGTCGGCACTGTAATATGCATTAGGTAGGGGAAGTGGGGTCAAAGAGCAACCATCCAAATTCTGGTTGGAGTGTGCATAAGACAGAATCTGGTTTTGCTGTTTTGGAAATTAAGAGGTATACAGGTTTTGGAAGTATAATATGGTACATATTTGATGCTGCTTGGTAATTTTTAATAGTAATTACAGCAAACAACCGTCATGATTTTATTCTCTTCTGTTTTTATTGGGGAGATTTGCTTTTTGTTCTGGTAGTAAGTGTTCACTGGAACAAGAAACCACTAATTGATTATCCTTTTTGACAGAAATCAGAGATGATGAAATCTTACAAGAAAAGACCACTCATTGATTTCAACCAGCAAGGTAAGTTTTGAAAAAATCCTTCACAAACCTTGAAAATTCAAATTGAATATGTTATATGCAAATCTGGACTTTTTATGGAAAAGCCTAGCATGGCCTCACCTATTCCTGTCTCAAAAACCTAACTCACTCTATTAGAAAGAATTGGAAGGTGGAGCTATGCTTAATCGTACAGAATAAAATATATAGCTTAGATTTTCAATATATCTGGATATACTAAATGTTTTGATGTGTGCATTTTACTCTTCTAATGCATTTTATTTATTGCATGCTAAGCTTCTAGAGATATACAGAAATGTGGAGGCTGTAATTATTATTATTATTATTATAAATAATAATAATAATAAACAGCATTTATAATGTGTCAACATATTACACAGCTCTGTACATTAAATAGGGGCTGCAAATGACAGACGAATACAGACAGTGACACAGGAGGAGGAGAGGACCCTGCCCCGAAGAGCTTACAATCTAAGAGGTGTGGAAGTAACACACAATAGGAGGAATGTCAACTTCTCCATCTGTTTGTTTGTTGTCCAGTCCTGACATGATTATTGACTTTGTACAGCGCTCTGTAATATGTTGGCGCTATATAAATGCTGTTTAAAATTATTAAATCCTGTTGATCTAACAGGTCCAAGTCTTCTCTCATAGCTTTATATACTCCATACCTTTTTTTGTTATAGACAGTGAGTTTCAGATAAGTGTACATGGAGCTGATTGTGATAAATAAAAGTTGGTATTGTCTAGTTACCAATGGAATCTTTTTGGTAGCTGCAAGTGGAGGTTGATCTGTTTGTGATAAATATGTTAGCACTGGTGAGGAATTGTAAGTAGAGAAGATTCAAGCAAGGCTATAACATGAACAAGAGTATGAAGTAGGTAGACAAACCAAAACAAGCAAACAGAAACAGAGAAGGGCAACTAAACTAATAAAAGGAATGGAGGAGCTCAGCTATGAGGAGAGATTAGCTGAACTGAATCTATTCTCCCTTGAGAAGAGACGTATAAGGGGGGATATGATCACCCTGTATAAACATATAAATGGTCCATATAGAGAACTCTCTTCCCAATTATTTACTTTGGGATCATTACAAAGAACTAGAGGGCAATCTTTGCGTCTGGAGGAAAAGAAGTTTAAGCTCCGGATAAGGAAGGGATTCTTCACTGTAAGGTCTGTGAAACTGTGGAATCGCAACTACTATAAATTGCTTTAAGAAAAAGCTGGATGATTTCTATAAACACACTATATAACTGGGTATTAGGCTTTAAAGTAAAGATAACAAAGATAACAGTGACTGTTGATCCAGGGAACATCCAATTGCCTCATGGAATCAGGAAGGAATATTTTTCCCCTGTTGGATCAAATTGTACCAGGGATTTTTTTTTTTTGCCTTCCTCTGGACCAACAATGTCCGTAGGGTTTTATATCTGGGATATGTTTATTTCCCTAGAACTTGATGACCTGTCAACCTGACAGGAAGAAACAGGAAACATAGAAACAGGAAGAAAAACAATACATGGATTCACAGAATATTCAATATAAGGTGCCAGTAATTCTAGAGAAGAAAAGAACATTCATACCAGGTGCAATGGAGGAAAAAATAGAGATAAAGAATATTAGAAAATTCAAAGGAAAAGGGAAGTTATGCTATATAAAAAAAACAGAATAAAAAGATTTATCTAGCTGGATTTTTTGCATGGGCCTAAAATGTTGACCTTTAGGACATCTATGGTTATCTAGGCAAAATATAATAAATGCTTCTTTGTATACATCTTAGATAAATCTGACTTTCTGTTACACAGTCACTAGCCTAATATTTGTTCTGTTCTTTAGTGGACATGTTTAGATTAAGAGAGAAGCCCAAGAACTCAGTGATTGATCACAGGAAGGTGGACAGTCTGGAAGAAGAACTTCGGAAAGGATATCGTCAGGAGGCTTCAACTATTAATGCTGTGATGGAGAACATGACACGTCTTTATTTGACACGGTAAAGAACTGAAATCACCACTACTGTTTCTGGGGAGGATTAAATTTCTATAGATATAATAATCAGTTTTAATTTCATCTGAGATTTGAAGAAGACCTTAGTGGGGAGAAACAGGTAGGCTGACATTGTTGGCCTCTTTAAAAAGGACATTCATTTATGGCACTCTTACTAAGTGCTGCATTTTCGGGTGCATGGAATAATGGGAACAATGCTATTTACCCAACCAAAGCTTCATATAATGGAAAACATTATAACTTGTTAACAAGACCTGAGATATTCCACCAAATAATAATCTAAAGAGTTGAACACAAATTTATCTCCTATTGGGGAGGTTTCCTATTACTTCCTGCAGGAATGAAAAGTATTATGAAAATCCTACCAGTGAGGACACTGTCACACCTCTTCCTCTCTAAAGTGCAGGCGCCTCTCTTCTGTGCATGCCTGCAGAGTCTGGGCGCGCCTGCTCTTCCAGATTTAATCAGTATCGCCCTCCTGCCATCCAATCGGGAAATAGCCTCTTAATCATCCCCAGCATTTTAGCTAGGGCTAACACAGCATTCAGCGTTCGTGTCTCCACTAGTGCGGAGCCCCCTAGCCCTGCTTAGCATTTCCTCTACACCTGTTGGTAATTTCAGTGTTTCCCCTGTCCAGCTCCTGTGTTAACCTCTTGTTGCACAGTCTGTTGTTTACCAGCTTATTCCCTCGTGTTCTTCCAGTGTAGGGATGAGCGAGCGAGAATATTAGGTTTGATCTCTCGGCGAATCGGGCCTTTCTCGCTTACCGAAAATATAAGCGAGAACAGCCTTCTGATTTGCCGAGAGGTCAAGCTTTCACCGAACAGGAGGATTTCCAGGGCTGTATCATGCAGCCCTGAAAATCCTCTGCAATCCCCGGGCACTAGGGGTTAGTTAACCTCTGGTGCCTGGGGATCACACACTCTTTATAATGAATGCAGCCACAGCTGCAATCATTGAGAAGATACCTTACACAGGAGTATCTCTATCTGTAAAAAGATGTATCATTTGTAAGAGATACTTATATTACAATGTCAGGAGGTTCTCCTTTGCCAGGCATCTTCTCAATGGTTGCAGCTGTGGCCACAGCTTCCAGTGTCTCCTGTGTTCCCTGGGTCCGCGTTGGCCCCTGTGTCACTGGTGTCTATTTCCTGGATCCTTAGTATTTGACCCCTGGCTTGTGACCTGACCTTTCTTGCTTGCTGCCTGCCTCGATCCCGGTCTTCCCTGACAATTCTTCTGCTTAGTGATTTGGTTCCATGTTTCATCCTGCCCACCCTGGTGTGCCCAAGGGCCGTAATCTGACTTAACTGACCGTGCAACATCCTCACCACTAGAGGCTCTGGAGAAGACCTGGTTACTGCTTAGACTTCTCGGGCTATTTAATAGCATCAAATCGTTTGACTTTGATAACTATCATATCTTGTTTTGGTCTTAGATTTGAATGAAATAAAACCATAATGAGTGAGAAAAAGCAAACAAATATTTTACATCTCTTTATAAAATACCATATTTAATGCAACTAATGATAATAGTAACAATAGTAATACTTCACTAAACCATGAGCTGATCAATGAATCAGAGCCTCCACAGTCCTCGTCAGGCACCATTAGGTAGATCAATATTTTACAAATGTATTTATCTTTTTTAAAAAAATGTATATTAATGGTACGTAGGATTTAAAACTTTGAATTTAGTGGTATTGACCATAGAATGGTGCTTGCATAGTCTCAGGGTCAATGCCACTTGGGCCAGCTGAATGAATGCCTGGAAAGATGGAATTATGATCCCTAATGTATGGAAAGAATGCTTCCCCCACAAGCAACCAATGCAAAAAGAATTTTTTCTATTGGTTCATTATACCAGTTGTATTTATTTTAGGGTTCCTCAGGGATTACAAAATTAAGAAAGGACATGGAACCCTCTATGTTCATGAATTGGAGTGTCCAGCTTTTTCCCCAGTTCACCCAATATAATCCTTATTATTAAATTGGACCTAATCTAAAATTTTTACCTTACATAAAAGGGAGGACAACCCCTTCATATAAGGTAAAAATTACATTCCTTTTTTATAAAATAAAGTTAAAATAGAAGTGCAGAGCCTCCTGAGATACACGTTATGCATGCCAGGAGGCTTCTGGCTGCTTCTGCTGCGCATGCCTGTTCTTGGGCATGCGCAGAAGGAGCTTTTTCTTCAATGGGAAAAAAGAAAATGCTGATCTCCCGCATGCGCAGTGAGGTTTGCACTCTTTTCCCCCCCATCCTACGTCACCCGATCTCACGTCTGCACTGTGCGAGATTGGCTGACATAGGCAGAAGATGGAAGAATAGCAAGGAAGATGGCGGCGCGGGGAGGAAGGAGGATTCCAGGAGGACGTAGGACCCAATCCAGAAAACTTCCAGAGTGATCGACGGATCTGCAAAAGTAAAGGTAAGTGAGATACAAGAATACACATGGCACTCTGTGCTGATAATTGTCTGTTTGCACCTCTAATTCCATCAGTTCTTTCATCAAAGCTTTGTGATTCTGCTGACTACGTATCCAGTTGTCTGACCTTAGCTGTAAAATCCATTCACAACTCTTTTACCTTGCAGGTTTCAGGAAATGGAAAAAGAACTGAAAAGCACACAGCAAGAGTTGGAGAATGCTGAGAGACAACAGTGGGAAGCACAGAGAACCCAAACAGAACTTCTCCATCACAACTGGGAACTCCTGAGAAAACTCCAGCAGCTTCGCCAGACAATGGAAATACGACAGAACAGAAAAAACAGGAGGCAGCAATCTCCACCGGAGATCACACACTGGAAACTTGTAGACTTTCAGCGCACAAGGAAAGACTATTAGACATATTCATTATTACTGAAGCTGAACTCCAACCTGTCCTCCAGTCTTGCACAGACTCCTCACCTGGACTTTAATTCTTTATTCTGATTTCAGTGTACACTGTCAGCTTCTCACAGTGTGCATTACAAGCTGCAGCAAGTCAAATGGGCCTGTTTATTTCCTGGCTGGAGGGCATGCAGCATTATCCAATTCTTTGCTTCTCAGCTGACTGTCCCTGACATGGCTAATTAATTTTTTTAAACCGTGGGTGCTCAGCATCACACGTGGGCATTATATATACATAAATAACAGAAATACATATATGATGTATTAAGCAAAAAATATTTAAAAAATTGTAATCCCACATGGCTTTGTGAATACCACAGTTTAGTAATAATCTACAGTTGCCTATACAATCATTGATGACTGGCTCATTCATTCTAAGAATTAGTATAGACAGAGGTTGCTGGTATATTGGCTAAGCATTACCATTCAAAAATATAACTGCGTAGACACAAAATGATCAAATACATTTTATTGGTGTATAAAATAAAAAATCAGAATTTAGAGTATGTGTGCAGAGTGGGAACATCCTAATGTACTGTTTTAATAATAAAAAAAATAATAGTATTGGAAAAATGAATAAAAAAACTTACTGGCTTAAAAAGAATATTCGTAATAATAATAATTAAATATGCCTAAACTTTAAATTCCAAAATTAAAAAGTATGACTTCAATAACTATGGTCATATCAATGTCTAAATACTAAATAACTAAAACAGTTACTATTTAAAATGATCAAATACATTTTATTGGTGTATAAAAAAAAATCAGAATTTAGAGTATGTGCACAGAGTGGGAACACCCTAATGTACTGGGTTATTAATAAAAAAAAAATAATAGTATAGGAAAAATGAATTAAAAAAACTTACTGGCTTAAAAAGAATTGTAAATAAAAAAAAATAGAGAATTTTCTGGGTAACAGATAAATGTTATTCTTAAATGCCTTATTGAGTCACCATTTATCAAACTATGAATGCACTGATTTTTGGGGTGCAGGGTAGCTGGAGTACCCCCTCTCTCTTCTCATAGACCACCCCTTGGCATATATTACCAGTCCGGGACACTGTCAGGCATGGAGGAACTTACAGTTTGGATTTTTTAATTTTATGGATATAAATAAAATTGTATTTTTTGCATATGGGATTTATATAGCTTTTTGCATAAAGGCTAGGCACACACGTGCAATATTTATCATTAGAAAACAATTAACGACCCATCAATGGTTATTAACAATTATTTTGAATGATCGTACTGTGCACAATTCTTTACATGCTGTAACGATACGATCGTTCAAATATAATCCACCAATGCCACCTTCCTGCTAGATGCAGGAAGTGACGTGTACCGGAGAAAGTGTATCACAGAATAATTCACGATCACTGAACGACCTACACACAATAGATAGCAAACGATCGTCGCCCAATCAGATCTGCTGGGATGGTCATTTGTTTCCAGCCACATTCCTTGTTCATTGGCGTCGTTGTGCACTTTTTTTGTTAACGATTATCGGCCAATCGGGCGTTACTCGTTCGTTTTCAATGATAATTATTGCACTTGTGTACATAGCCAAAGTAACAGGTTCACATAAAGTATAAATATTGTATTATGTTTGTAATAATAATAATTAAATATGCATAAACTTAAAATTCCAAAATAAAAAGTATGATTTTCTATTAATATAGTCATATGAATATCTAAATACTAAATAATTAAAACAGTTACTATTTAAAAATCAGTGACTAATAATAAAAATCTGAATGCAGTAAGATTTATTAAAATACGACCGCGGCAGGACTCGAACCTGCAATCTTCTGATCCGAAGTCAGACGCCTTATCCATTAGGCCACGCGGCCCTCTGGTTAGACTTAGTTATAATCAAGTTATAAAATACATGCCATTTCCGCCTATAGATGTCGCTGTTTTTTATAGTGTGAGACGTCATTCAATTTCCTTTAATTCTGTACAGGCCAGACAAGTTGCTGGAGGAATAAATCGATGGAGGAGCGGAGCGGCCGATTGTCGCGTGGTTGCTATGGGTACTCCGTTCGTGTTTTCTTTCTGAAGGGTTTGAAATCTTCTTAGGCCTCGAGGGACATTGAGGTGAACCCGCCTGCAGTGTACAGGAAGTGAGCTGATAGTTGTAAACACGTGGGTGAATGGAGTCACTAAAGTTATGTTGTGTTAACGTGTCTTGTCTTTTTAAGGCAGTGCATAACGAACGTAACCTATCTGTGTTGTGTTAAAGAGAACCTGTCACCACCTGGAAAACATTGCAGGTAAAGGCAAAGTCAAGTATGTTCAATGCTTGTTTGCACTGTCCTTGGAAGTGTCAAAATGTTTTACATGTCATAGTTACAATAAGTGTCAATTTCCTTTATTAGTCTGCCATTTGCAACCCCTAATTAAAGTACAGCGCTGTGTAATATGTTTGCGCTATATAAATCCTGTTTATTATGAATATTATTAATAATAATAATAAAAAGGGTATTTTAAATGTATAAGCTGCTGGCAATGTATTCATTTCTCTGTTTTATGGCGTTGCTCCGGCACCCCGTATGTGAGGGTGTATACCATGTGAGTATATGCATGACACATTCACCCTGATTTATTAAAACTCTCCAAGGTTGGGGAGGATAGACTTTCATCAGTGAAGCTGGGTGATCTAGCACAGCGGTCGCCAACTGGTGGTCCGCAAATAAATTTTGGGGGTCCGCGGCTCTGGCTGGTGCTCCCCCGAGTGGGGTCAGGAGAAGGACCCCCTGGGGGAGATGCACTGGCCAGAGCCGTGGAACACGTCCCCAGGCGCAGGGAAGTGGGTGGGCTGTGTCCCTGGACATAACCAGACGACTCTTCCATCACAGGCTTCGATCAGCGATGGGAGAGTGGGCGGGGCCACGTCACAATGACATCACTATGGGGGAAGTTTCTCCCCCTTTGATTGACACCCAGCTCCCCACGCATGCGCGGTCAGAAGCCCGCAGAACCAGAAAGGTTGGCGACCACTGATCTAACAAACCTGGAATGGATTTCCTAAAATTAATTTGCTATTTGTTCACTAGATCACTCAGCTTCACTGAAAGCTTTAATAAATCAGGCCCAGTGACGGATGTAGTCAATTGTGAGTCCCTGACTTATGCCCGCCCTTCCTGTTTGGCTACCTATGGGGGCCCCTCATCCGGGGACACACATTTCACCTCCTTATGTCCGCCTCTGGCATGACAATTCTTTAACACAGCCCCACTCAAGCATATCCTTATCTAAGTGACAAATTACTGCTTTGCATTA
Source organism: Pyxicephalus adspersus (assembly GCF_032062135.1). Classification (NCBI taxonomy): domain Eukaryota; kingdom Metazoa; phylum Chordata; class Amphibia; order Anura; family Pyxicephalidae; genus Pyxicephalus; species Pyxicephalus adspersus. The sequence goes on from NC_092859.1 coordinate 147,485,813, forward strand.
TTATGTCCCACTATATATTTTTTAAAGCAGAACTAAACTAAAAAAAAATCTCACTTGCTTTTACTTCTGCAGATTTCTCCAGAGCTTTCCTAGATTGGATCTCGCGCCCTCCTAGAATCCTCCTTCATCCTGAGGCGGATGAAGCCCCGGGAGCCACTATCTTTCTCTGTTTTCTTTCTTCTTCTGGCTACGTCACCTGATCTCACAATGCGCATGCGAGAGATCAAATGACATAGCCTGCTGTATATGGGGAAAAAAAAGAGTCCACATGTGTGTGTGATCGGCCTTTTTTTTCTCCCATGTAGGAAAAAGCACCTCCGGATCGAGCATGCGCAGAAGAAGTTACCAGAAGCCTCCTGGGATTGTGTGACTTGGGTATCCCAGGAGACTCTGCTACATGGCAGTAAAGACTAAATAGGAGGGGCTTCAACCCTTTCTTCTTAAAAAAAAAAAAAGATAATTTTTACCTTACCTAAGGGGGTTATCTACTCTTTTATGTAAAGTAAAACGTTTGGGGATAGGTCCACTTTAAACTCTTGTTTTTTACCTGGGACTACAAAAACTAGTGTTAGGAGTGGGCAGAAAATGGAATAACCCCCCCTCAACATTCCCCTCCTCTAATTAAAGAACCCAGTATTGCCCCACTCTCAGCACGGCTGGGTTCAGATCGATCAAAATGTCAACTGGGAAACCAAATAAACAGCTAATCATACAAACTTTTTACTCGGACGTGCATGTCTGAAGCACACTGCCACACTGCTGGTAGGGCATTACACTTTATACCTATATCTAAATTTTACGAATGCATATCACTGACCTTTTTTTTAATTTTTTTTACAGAATTCCATAATTTACTTTATCTTAGCAGTGAAGTGAGCAAAATGAACAGATTTGTAAGGAAAAACTTGTATCTAACAAGCTACTGGAAGATAAAAAAATGGAAATGCCGGATGTGCACCATGGCATCCCAATTACAAAGTGAAGATAGTTCACTAGAGAGGCGTATGAACCCACTTAATATACAGATGCTTTCCAAAGGACTTCATGAACAAATATTCCGGGGCAAACAAGCACAATACTCTGAAGAAAATGTTCAGAAGAGCAAGGATCATTTGCAGAATCACGGGCTGTGGGGTCAAGAGACATCTACCATCCAAGATGTGGAATTGGAACTACCAAAAATGTACGGCAATAACATCGAGGAACATTTTAGAATTCTGGCTCAGAAACAAAATCTTCCATACTTGGAAGCGGCTAATGACTTATTACAATGTCAGATACCAGAACTACCCCAAGAATGGGCCTGGCAGACCGGATGGACTAAGTATACCAAAGGAGGAGGTAAAGAGCAAGTTGACTTTCCAGATGAAAAAGCTTTGGTGTTTGATGTAGAGGTCTGCATGTCTGAAGGGCAATGCCCAACTCTAGCTGTGGCTGTCTCTCCCAATTGCTGGTATGGTATTACACTTATATAAGTCTAAATTTTATAAGTACATGTCACTGACTTTTTGTTTTTTTAGGTACTCTTGGTGTAGTCAAAGATTGATAGAAGATCGGTACACATGGTCTAATGAAATCTCATTGTCTGATCTCATTCCACTTGAGACGTCCCCTAAATCCAACAAGCACAACTGGTCCGAGAGGTTAGTGGTGGGCCACAATGTCAGCTTTGACAGAGCGCATATTAAGGAACAGTACTATGTAAAGGTATGTTGTTCAATTATTTTTGTATTCAGATGTTGAAAATAAAATGGATAGTGTCATACTACAAAATGAAAAGCTTAATGGAACATTATCATGCATGGGTCACATCATTGATAAGGCAATCCCCCATTGGTAGGCCAGAATTTTCTAAAGCATGATGATTGATTGGAATACCTATAGGATGGTGGTTGAGAAAATCTTGTTATCTACTATTATATTACTGCTCCTGCACAGGACATACTTCAGCCTCTGAAGGTTGCAGTTTTTAACGCAGCAATTTTTTTAAGGCGGGTTTGAAAATATTGTAGGTGGGTGGCAGCCCCTGTATTGTGATCCAACTCTTCAGTAACCACCCAAAAAACAGTCAGGTGTTTATTGAAAAGTGCAGGGTGGTGCGCCCAGCTAAAAGGGTCTGGGAGGAGCACTGACTGGGAGGTATCTTCCCAGTACATATAACAGGTTGCTGAAGATAGGTTTACCTTGCTATGTAAATGGATAAGGCCTGAACTCTGAACCATTCTTTGAGCAGAAAGCTTTTGCACCTTTTTTTCTCTACTGGTTTGTATTGATCCACTAAGCATATATGCATCAGTAGGAATGTTCATTCCAGAGGTCCTGGGTATAGAAATGTATTGCTTTTATGCCACTTATGGCATCCTAACCTATTATTTGACCACCTTAGCTTGTTCAGTACTGGTGTTCTCTTCTGTGCCCCTCCTTGTCAATCCCAAGAGTGCACAGGACAATCATGTTTTTATAAGTCCCTTTGGCACATTTAGATAAATTGAATGCAAATTGTCATATAACCTGAGGGTTTGACCAGTCTTTTTATTGTACCAGCCAAGACCTGCAGTAAGGAACATAGCTTGAAAATGTCAACATACCTTCCTAGTTCATATTGGGTTTGATTTGTTCTTAGAGGCTGCAACATCTCCTGTGTATGTGCACTGGTAATCTATAGACATCAATATAGAAGCAAGTCATTTAGCTTTTGGACCCTGGTATTTAAGCAATAGTAAGTAAGTAAATAATGTTGTGGTTAGTGCAGATCTTTTTTTACAGGAAAGCCAATCGCCTGGCAAAATATTCTTACCCTTAGTTTGTCCCCCTTTGCATTTTTCTTAAGAAAAGATGGAATAGGAGTAAGTCTTATTTTTTTGCTGTTGTGAAAGCAGGCATTTACCTCCTATTCACAAGTTGTGCTCCTGGCAGCTTTTTTCCAGTTTTGCTGCCCAGCTGGTCTGACCGCTGATGCCATCCCCTTTAGTGCAAGTCTATTAGCCTTGCTCTGTACAGGTTAATGCAGAGGGCCCACAACAATCTGGGGATTTGGGCAGCAGAGTAGAACACTGCTTGCAGCAAGAAAAGTGAATCAGGTAAGTGTTTGTCATATTCTTTTAACTCCCTGGAATGAAGGACCACTGCAAGGGTGCAAACATATTTTGGCAGGAGTTCAGCTCTAAATTGTTGTGTCCTGGTACTGAATCATATCTAGAGCTTGCCTCCCAAAATAAAAGTGATTTCAACAAAAATGTAGAAGAGTTACGTGGGACAATTCAGGACAATTTATAATGGATGTTCTTTAAAGTAAGGCAGGTCATCTTACTTTTTGTAATCAGATAAATGTTGCATATCATGTACCAACAAATCTTTTTGTCAGAGATGTAGTATTTAGTAATATAAAGGCTTATACATTGCTAACGGTGAAAATTTCTGTTCTGCTTAGGGCACAAAAATGCGTTTTATGGACACAATGAGCATTCACATGGCTGTCTCAGGCCTGACGGGATTTCAGCGCACTTTATGGATGGCCAGTAAATATGGAAAAAAGAAAGGATTGCAGGAAGTCAAGCAGCACATCATGAAAACTCGACACAAGTATGATGGCCCAGCTGTAAGTGTGTTAAAACCAATAAAATATAGTCACCTAGGTGGTATTTAAAAAAGGAGCCCCATCTGGGTATGGGTGAGCATGCAACCCCTCATGTCACAGTACCCAGGATTGATCCAGTCAGACCCAAACATACTCACTTGTAGGGGAAGATGATGTCCACCTATCTATCTAGGTAAGCTCTGACACTGGCACCTGTGCAGCAAAGGAGTGTGGATAAGTGTGAATATCTTTCTGGCACATCGGTAAATAATGCCTTAAATGGGCAATGCCAGTATCTCTTTGACTCATCTATTTTGTTAACCTCTCTTTGCACATTTTTTTTGTATTTGTTTTTTTTTTTAATGTAAGCTTATTTAAGGCTACCTTCACACGTGCAACAATTATTGTTGGAAAACAAACGATTAACAACCGATCAATTCACGATTATTTTGATTGATTGTATAGTGCACGGTTCTGTACATTCTGTAACGATACAATCGTTCAAATGTAATCCACCAATAATGTACACACACTAGATGCAATTGTTTGAACAATGCAGGAAGTGACGTGTACTGCAGAAACATATACGATGATCATCACCAACCGCCGGGACGGTTGTACGTTTCCAGCGACATTACTTGTTGGCCAGTCGTTGTTCACTTTTTTTGTTCACGATTATCAGACGATTGGTCGTTAATCATTCGTTTCCAACGATAATTATTTGATGTGTGTACGTAGCCTAATACAATAATACAATACAATAATTATAAATGAAAACAGTATAATTTTATTATTCTTTAAATACAATAACAATTCTTTTAAAAGCAATAATAAGCTTCTGTTACAAACTAATACTATAGTGGACTCTATAAACACTATATAGAAAAGTGATAGGTAGCATTCCTCAGTGTTACATAGAAATAAAGCCATGTTGTGACCTTTGAGCACTAGAATATGCAGCAGTATACTGTAAACCCAGGTTGTATGATGAGGCGATGCCCCCAGTGCTCACATAAAGTTGTTTAATAATTCTGGGCATCACTTATCACTGAAGTAGACAAGCCACCCCAAGGAAGAGCCAAAAGGCAGCAAGTATGGAGAGGGTCTGTAGTGCATTATATTTTTTCTTACCCTGTAAAAAGAGTTATGCCAGGCTGCTTTAATAAACCAATGCAACTCCAAAATAACTATGGCTAAGAAAAAAAGGGTTTGTAAACTTGCGTGACTTGCCTAGATCTACCAAATAAGCTAATATGTGTAACATTGAACATTTGAATTTCCCAAAATTCCAAAAGTTTCTTTTGTAATATTGCAGATCATTTCATGGGACTGGGTAAATATAAGCAGCATTAACAACCTTGCCGATGTCCATGCCCTATATGTTGGAGGGCCACCTCTGGACAAGGAAAGCAGGGAACTGTTTATAAAGGGAAGCATGGCAGATATCAGAGCAGATTTCCAGGTAAGAGTACTTTAATTCAACAATTTCTTGGTCCTTGTCTGTTTAAATTAAGACTCCTTGATGGAGATGATGAATTACAATTAAAACTAGATGGATAGATGTTATGCTTCATTTTCTAGCCCACCAAGGAGTATTGTAGCAAGAGTACAAAAGGTTACTAATAAAATATACTCATACTGGTTCAATATCAAATATATTAGCAGGTTAAAAAAAATAGTAGAATAAAGTAAAAATACTAGTCCTTTATTAGTCATGCAATTTAGTACTTGCCAAACCTAAGTAACTCTTGTGCAGCAAACTTTTTCCTCTCTTAAATAAATCTATCACAGAACCATTGTAAGGGGGGAAATAAGGGTTTTAGCCTTATCATGTTGTTTATATTTGTACAAAAGTAAATTTTAGTTAATGCACCTTTTTTTTTCTGGTCATTTGGTTTTTTATATCTTTTTTAGTATTTTATTAAAAACCTATTCTTTCATCTTATAGAATCTCATGAAGTACTGTGCCCAGGATGTACTTGCAACGCATGAAGTGTTCAGTGAACAGTTTCCACTTTTTATGGAGAGGTAATCTATATTGATATTTAGTGGCTGCAGCTAAAACTTTAAATACTTTCCCTTTGTTTAGAATAGGAAGCATTAGAACTACTGTAACGTCTACACTGGGGCTTAGGGCTCCGTTAAATTTTATCTTGCTTACTGTTCTGTTACAAGAATTTCTCCTGACAAGAATTAAAGGAAAAATCTCCAACACAACACAGACAAGGGATATATTTTTTGTAAAGAAAGGAAAGCCTAAAACCTATTCCAATGGCTGTGGATAGTAGGGTATACTGTTGGCTGGGGCCAACCACATTCAGATCTAAAGAAGAGTCCTGTACACCTTAATACCCAGTTATATTCTGTGCTTCTAGAAATCATCCAGCTTTTTCTAAAAGCAATCTATGGAACTTGCTGAAACAACTTCCTGAGGGAGCCGATTCCACATTTTCACAGACCTTACAGTGAAGAATCCTTTCCTTATCCGGAGCTTTAACTTATTTTCCTCCGAACGCAAGGAGTGTCCTCTTGTCCTTTGCAATGATCCTAAAGTGAATACAATGTACTAAAAACATTTGCGTTTATTTTCCAGGTGTCCGCACCCAGTGACTTTGGCTGGCATGTTGGAGATGGGGGTATCTTATCTTCCAGTGAACCAGAACTGGCAGAGATATTTAGATGAGGCTCAAATCACATATGAGGAGCTGCAGAAGGAGATGAAGAAATCTCTGATGAACCTGGCTAATGATGCCTGTCAGCTTCTCACCAATGACGCGTATGTGACAAAACACCACAGAACAATTTAACCTATTCTTAAAGTGCTTGTAGAAGAAACCTTTTTTAGGTTATAAATTGTAGATGAAGGAAAGGTTGAAATCATCATTTGAAATTGAATCATTTGCTTGGAGTCCATAGAGGGATACAGGAAGTCTTGTACCTTAGTTTTATACGCTGTCTGTAAGGTAATTGAGCCCTGAAAAAAAAAAAAAAAAACAGGCACGCAAAGGGGTGGAACCTTTTGTAACAGTAACATCCCAGAAACATGTTTTACAGTAAGTACAAAATTCCTTTTTTGACTATTGAGGGATACAAGAAATATTTAGGTACACATTTACAGGCTCTGGCCGGTGCGCCCCCAGAAAAAGGACCCCGCTAGAGGGCGCACCGGTCAGAGCCGTGGACCGTAATGCCTAAAGGTTCCTTTTTTTGAACACTTCAACCTGCATGTAATCATTATGTCATAGCTGAGAACAGCCATCAAATGATTGGGAACTACTCTAATTGGTTCCCATTCATCAGTGTTGACCTCTGCTGACAGTGACATTACAGTCTCAGAACTTGCTTCTGCACTTCTTGCTTCTGCGAGTGTCGTCTACCGGCTCTTAAAGAGAGGATATTTTTTTTATATATATAATCCTATGCACCTTGAGCATGGGGGGACCTCCTGTGGTAATCCAAACTAATCCGAAATACCTTGCATCTAATCACTAACAATTGATGGTTTTCCTTTCCAGCAACCATAGAAAGGTCATACTGGCAACACTGTTATATAGGGAGCACAAGGGGAAAGGTGAGTGGGAGGAATGCGCTTGCATCCTCCCCATAGTTAAAAATCTCCCAGCAAATCTCCAAACAATGTTGTGGAACCGCTGTGCCAACACTAGTTTTTCCTAAAGATTTTTATTGAAAATTTTAGTCAAATTTCAGGTTACTTAAAAAAAAAAAAAGTTTTCTTACAGGTGGTTATGTGTGCTGATTTATAAAGTGAAATATAGTTGTTTTCTCCTTTCACTGGTGGCCCCCCTCAGATCACCTACTACTGGTAGATTGTAAAAGGAAAAGAATTACACTTCCTCCACATTGCTGGGTGTGACATGACCGTGCTTTTGGGAGGATTCCTGGTGAATGCGAGGTCTGAGTTCCCTGCTGTATAAGTGTATATAGGTCCACTTCAACTTCACAAGATATTAGATAAATGTCTTTACATTGCCACTTGATAAAGTTAAACAAAGATGTTGGTGATAAGTGGATGTGCCTTACTTCTTCCTGTGTTGCCTCATTATTGGAGTATTTTAGTTCTTCATTGCAAATATCAGTTTGCTGCATCTAAAAAGGGATTGATAAATGTTGGTGCCTGTTTACCTTCTAATTTTACTGTTTTCATTAGCGCTGCATTTAATTCAAGGATTGTTAGTGTTAATCACGCTGCGTAATTGATGCCGCACAACAAACTCAGAGATGATTTAGGAAAACTTGTTTCTAGTGTTTAAGTATAAGAGTTGAGCTTATAAAGGTGTGGTGATATTTTAAAAACCTCATTTTTAGATACACTTTGTAATATTTATGTAGGGGCAGCCATATTTTTCATTATACATACAACTATGAATAAATTATTTTTAAACAGTATTTTTATAGTGCCAATATATACAGCGCTGTAAATTAAATAAGGGTTGCAAATTACAGACAGTGACACAGGAGGAAAAGACCCTGCCTTGAAGAATTTATAATCTAAGAGGTGGGGGAAGTATCACACAATAGGAGGACAGCTCTAGAAAAGTCTTGGAGCCGTGCGTTTGATGGGGTTATGAGTGAGAAAGTCATTAGTAGATTATTGGAGGAGCGGAGAGAGCGGCTAGGGGAGTTCTTATCTATCAGGTCAGAAAGGAAATTGAGACAAGAACTGTGGAGGGCAAAGCACAGGAGCTTGAATTTGATTCCAAGGTGAAATGGAAGTCAAAGAAGAGAACTACAGAGAGAGGCAGCTAAAGAGGAGCGGTGGCAAGGATGGATGAGTCTGGCTGCAGCATTCATAATAGATTGTAGAGGAGAGAGTCGGGTTAGTGGAATACCAGAGAGGAGGAGGTTACAGTAGTCTAGACGAGAGATGATAAGAGCGTGTACAAGGAGTTTGGTGGTCTCTGGGGACAGGTAGGGGCGGATTTTGGAGATGTTGCGCAGGTGAAAGTGACAGGACCTGGAAATGTTCTGAATTTGGGGGATGAAGGAGAGAGCAGAATCGAAAGTGACGCCAAGACAATGCGCCTGAGGGGAGGGATGACTAACAGTGCTGTTAACACTTAGAAATATGTCGGGGAGATTTGGAATGTGGGAGGGGGAGATGATGAGTTTGGTTTTTTCCAGGTTGAGTTTCAGCAATCTGTCAGACTTACAAGATGTCTCCCCTGCTCTGCAATGAGAAAATGGGTGCTCACTGAAATAAAGCAAACCTTTTCACCAGTGTTTTTCCCTGGTTGGCCAAAGCAAGGGTTTTTTTTTTAGTTTGTCTTCCTCACAGTTCATCCTTGCATCCCATTTGTTCTCATGCTGCTCCTTTCAGGTACTGAAAGCAAGGTCTTATGTAAGTGTGAGGTTCTTTTAGGGGGTCTCCAAACTGACCATTAGAGATGAGACAGTAGATCCTAATTAGATAGATTTATTGTTGCAGCAGAGAAAATCAAATGCTTAGTAGTTGAAGCAAAGAGATTCTTACTAAAACCAGGTAATCTATCAATCTCTATAGGCATACAGAATCACTCCTGTATAGGAGGGCTTAAGCCGTTATCTAATTGTCAATAAACAGATTGTCCAATAACGTATAATCGGAAGTCCATAAAAGCATAAAAGTTCACAAACAGTTAATGGGGTGGATAAACCATGTGTCCAGCACTTTTGGCACAGAAATGACTGTCCACCATCTTGGATTCTTATTCAAACTGGTTCTAATCGCAAGGGTCCCCTATCAGCCTTCAAGGCAGTACCTATTTTTCATTGAAGCAGAGTATATTTTATATGCTATATACAGACCCCCTTTATTTTTCTCCCATAAGCTAAGATTTGCTAGTGTTAGATCCCCTGTAAGAGTGCTGATTGGCTCAGTGCTGTCAACTTTTCCACAACTGAAAGTACTTTCTTCATCTCTAGCTACAGAGAGAGCTAAGAAAAGGGACGTAAGTATCGGCTAGGGAGGGTGAAAAAGATTAAGGCCAGGTTCACATTTTTGCTTCACTAAATACATTACCACACGACATAGTAACAATGTGGTGCCATTCACTCTAAATGGCACCCCAACTCGCCCTCCCAGTAGACCTACATTGTAATGGTAAGCAAAAAGAAATACATGCACTTAGTTTGGCAGCCAATTCAAATAAATGAGCCACATGGCAGCATATAGCTTAATGCACATCTATGCAGCTACAATATAGCAGCCCTGCGAACAAGGCCTAAAAATATATTTTGGTTTGTTATCAAAACTTTTCAATCATGTTGGAAATATATTTTGATTGGTCTCTGAATATCCACTTTTCACTGAGCAAAACATCTTTTGGTCTACATTCAGCTAGTGTTGGGCTACGTACACATGTCTGATGATTCTCGTTCGATAAGCGCCTCAGGGCTGATATCAGATGAGAATCTGGCTTGTGTACAGCACTGTTTCATTATGATCGTTCATCTCCATGGATCTGCCAGAACGGTCATCGGAACGACGAACGATCATAATAAAAGTGAAAGGGAGATAGCCCAGAGAGGTGCAGCTCCATCGTTCTCCCCCTTGCCTCTCCATTGAGCAGAACAGCGCTGTATGTACAGTGCTTGTTCAAGCATTGTGCAGCTATTTGTCATTGGAAAGAAAATATTAATAATTAGTGTCACAATATAATTTTTAATCTGTAAAAAAAAATAGCTTTGGGGATATCAGATTTCAGATTTTTTTTTTTTTTTAGATTTCATTCATGTGCCTGATCTTAGACTTTAGCACTATTAATATGATTATTCGCTTTAGCTAAACACACTGTACATTAATAAAATAATAGTGATATTCTTAGCATTTCCTACTGTTCTGTTAAGACTAATACATTGCATTGTGTGTAATCTGCTAATAATATATATTTGGTAAGTGATATGTATGTTTGTTTTCAGCTACAAAACAGATCCTTGGCTTTGGGATTTAGAATGGGATGTTCAAGAATTCAAGCAAAAGAAAATAAAAGTAAGCAAAAAGCAGGAAAATGTAAAATCATCTTCAGAGCATGCTGCAGGGTCCACAAATCACTCAGATTCTCATGAAGGTGAGTTTTCAACTGTTTAATTTGCTTATATTTTGCCTGGTCCCTCCCCCATATCTGCATGTTAATAGTATTTTATGTAAAACCTGTCCATTTTGTTTACATATCACATTATATACCCAGTGAAATAACACTGGGTAACCATACTTCCATGTCATGCAGGCAGATCACGACTCTTGTGCATCTTGTCTTAATACTCCATTTAAAAGCCTTGCTAAAAGGAAAAAAAAAAGCAGTGGTATGGTTTAGTTGGGTTTACACAAAAATCCAAATATGTCAATAATGCCCCGCTTTACCTCACATTCACAAAATCTGTAAAAATGTAATGGATTATTATATATTGCCTAACACTTTTTAAGTTATTTTATACTTTGTTCTTGAAATTTTCTTCCTAGATCCAGGTCCACCTAGTGAGGAAGAAGAATTGCGTCCTCCTCCTGGTAAACTTTACTTGGAGAGTATCATAGAGAAGACTTTGCCATCCTTGCCAAAAAGAAATCAGCACATGCCAGGGCATCCTGGGTAAGAGGAACATAAAACAATTTGCTGGCTATGTAAAATTATAATTAGATTGCAGCTGAGCTGAAGAATTGATTTTGTTCCCTTAGCTGGTATCGTAAGCTTTGTCCTAAGCTGGGCGATGCTGATTGGGTGCCTGGGCCAAGCCTTATCAGCATTCAGATGCGACTAACTCCTAAACTGATGCGTCTGACTTGGGATGGCTTCCCTTTGCATTTCTCTGAAAAGCATGGCTGGGGCTATCTTGTCCCAGGGCGGAAGGACAACCTGTTGGCAAACCGAGAAGAGGAGAAAGAGGAGGAGGATGATGATGATAATTCTGCTGTTACTGCTCCTTGCCCCTACAAAGCAATTGAAGATGCATACGGGGCATACTGCAGAAATAAAACTAAGATGCATGGCAAACAGGATTCCCCTGTTCATGAAGAATTCCGGCTCACAGAGGACAGCAGCATCTGGCAAAAGGTAGAGAAATGGGTTGTTGCAGTTGTCATACAGCTGGGTTATCTGTGGTGTTTTATACAGGTTGACATTCAAATATCTGGCAACCTCTGGACCTGAGGAGTGCCAGAGTTTCAAATATTCTGGTTTGTTATGGGCATATATTCTGTATTTATTTAACAGAAAATGACTACCTGTACTGTCCTTTAAATAAATGCTGAATCCATAATGCATAACAGCAGCAAAAAAAATAAGAAGGAATGAGCAGGAAAGCACATGCAAGCAAGACCCAACAACTGATTCTGGAGTACAGCGCCATCAAAACATAAACGGCGCCTCCAGAAAATGGTGTAAATTTGAAAATGTGCTCTGAAATCCATGCTGTAACCGGATTATCAACCTGTAGTTGAATGACTGGAAGTATGGAGTTCCATCAGCCTGAATGTCTGCTAAAGCTCTTACAACCAGCCCTTAGCAATCTGATAGAAATGCTTCCATTCTACACAATGGTTACCACCTATTATGCAGTTTAAATCCCAGCCCACATGACAAAACTAGATATATCTTCTGCGTATACATTAGGCTGTGTACACACATTCAGTAATTGACGTTGGAAAGGACTTTCACAATCTTTTTCAATGACAAACAACTGAACGATGCATAGACGAGCGCTCCCTCTTACCATTACTTCCATTACGATAGTTCATTGTGGATCCGCCAGGAAGTATCTATAAACGACAAGTGCTGTACACACGCCAGATTCCCATCCGATATCACCCCTGAGACGATTATCAGACAAGAATCATCTGATGTGTGTACGTAGTCTTGGATTGGGAACTAATAGTGTCCAATGTACTGGCAAACTCCTGCTGAAGCACACATCCTGACAAGTGTGTCATGTTTATAGGGACTACTATTAATATGCCACACCAAGACCGGATGGTGGTGTAACAGCGATGGTCTCATTAGCATAACTTTACATATTGGTTGAAGGACCTAGCTGGAAACTTTGGTCGCATGTGACTGAATCTTGGAACTGCCGGTGTCTTTTCTATTGCAACAGACAAGTGCAACTGCGAGGACCCATCACCAGTGTTTCATGCTGACATAATAACAAAGCCTATGATTTGAACTATGCTTTCCATTAAACCCATCATATTTTATTTTTCAGGTAGAGGAACTTAGTCGGCTAGAGACAGACCTGGGCAATGAAGCCTCCAAAGGAACATCTCGAAAGACAAGCAAATCAGTGAGTGCCTGTCTGTCATTCAGTATAATACTATAATGTATTTTGTTTTGAGAAAACATTTTTTGTTGTTTATATAAATGCTTTCTGAAAATAATTATCAAGAAGTTATTGTAAATCAAATAGTGAAGAAGTAAATAGTAGTGTGTGTGTGTGTGTGTGTGTTTAACTTGGAAACTTCCTGGCATCTAGTTCATGCAGTAGAGATGGAGCTGTCTGCTCTAGATAATTATGGCAATCCTTAAGTTATGTAAACCACTTTAAACCTTAAAAATTCTGCTTAAGAACAGGCACCAAAAAGCACCTCTTTGGAGTCTGTTTGGAGTTTTGTTGACATGAGCCTATATCTTTTTTTCACACTTGCTAATGCAGTGCACAGAATGGTATATGTGTAAATACCTCCATGATAAATACTGCAGCACAAAGACCTTCATGGTCTGGTAATTGGGGTGCTCTGTATTGAATGGTGTGTGTGTGTGTGATTTTTTCCATGCATTTCTGCGCTGCATTCAATGGCAATCGGAAACCTAATAAAATTAGCTAGTTAAGTTGGGTCCTTTGTAACAAAATAAACTTTTCTGACTTTTCCGCTCATAGACAACCTTTTTATTTTTTAAAGTTTAAAGAGGCTGAGGTATTTTGTTTTAAAGTTGAATTAAACTGGTCATAGCAAGTCATGACACATAACTAAGAATTGTTGCACTGGGAGGTTGTTTGTACTAGGGTATTCCAATAACACATTGTTTATTGTGTGTTACTGCAAGGTGTGGTAATGCATAGCACATAGCATTGCACAAGTAGCAAAATGCAGGGCATCACTTTAGACGCTAGATGTGTGTGGAGAGCCTTTCAAAAGCACAACCATGCACAACTTTGCTGGATAAATGGCTCCAAAGCATGTACTATTTTCAAAAGTCGTCTTTCAGCTTAGAGCAGGCGTGTCAAACTCAAATACAACACAAAATAAAAACTTAGACCAGGTCATGGGCCCAACTTGAAACTTACAGTGTAGAATGAGTGTGCCCCTACATTTAGGGGTCTGTTTATAAAGCAGTGAATCTTACATTTCCTGGTGGAGAATCAATTACTGCTGTTGAAATGCATGAACCTGGGAGATTCCCCACAAGGAGATGATTTAGTGAATGCCCAATTCATAAATAGCTTTACAAATAGATCCCTAGAGTACTGAATGATAAAAAATAAAAAGACCTCAATAAGCTATGCAGAAGAGAAGTCTTTTGGATTTTGTTTATCCTGGAGTGTGACAAAACTTTCACTTTAGTGTAATCTGCATGGTTGTCAGTAGTGTAGTAGGGTAAGTGGTCTTGTTTCCTGTTATTGTTTTTTCTAATTGTTTTACTTAATATGAATTGCAGCTGGCCCACCGTTACTGTGGATTGCAGTAGCGGCGGGCCAGCTGCAATTCATATTAAGAATTTTTTTGGGGGCTAAAAAAAGGACGTTTTGGGCCAGATTTGGTCTGCGGGCCAAAGTTTGACACCCCTGGCTTAGAGTAATTGGCAGACTATTTGTAAATGTTTTTCCGCTGCCATCATGTTATTTGGTTTGTGTAATTACATATAATCCACACCCTATTCACTGTAACAGGAGCTCCCTGCTGTACATGAACCCGACGCAGCACTCCATCACCATGGAAATGGCCATTGCAGTGACGTGAATGTTTCAGGCTGCTGGTTCTACCGTTTGCCACATAAAGTGAGTCTAAAAAATGCATTATACTTTGTTTCTATATTATACTAATGGTTTTCATCTTGAATGTTTTCATTTGTTGATTTACTGAAGGAACACTGTTATACACACAATACTTTGTATCCAGGAAATCAAGTAGAATGTGGAAACCTTTTTAGAATGATCTGTTCTTTGCTGTCTCTTGACACTCAACAGTGTGACGCGTGGGCATACAAACTTTGGCCAACCAATAGCTAGAAGTTGAAATGCATTTTATGTTAAATGTTTATTCTAGCACATTTGTGATGTGAAATAACCTCCCTTATGAACTAGATTCAGCAACTACTATAGATTGCTTTAAGAAAAAGCAGGATGGTTTTCTAGAAGCACAGATTATAACTGAGTATTAAAGATTTAAAGTAAAGATAACAGAGACTGGTGATCCAGGGAACATCCGATTGCCCCACCTGATCAAATGCCCCTGTTGGAGTAAATTGTACCAGGGTTTTTTATGCCTTACTCTGGATCAACTATGTCCATAGGGTTTTATATCTGGGATATGTTATTTCCCTAGTGGTGGAACTTGACAGTCTTTTTTGAACCTATGTGATTGATCAGCTGTAGTTTTTGTTTTGTTTTGATGCATTCAATACTGGTGCGACCAAAAGAGGCACCAAGATTATAGATGAGGAAAACAAGAAAAAAAAATATTCTGAACTAAATTGTATAAAGAAATATTTAATATAGCAGAATAATATTTAACGAGAGAGATATTGCACTTTGCACATAGCACTTTGCTCATAGCACATTGCACATAGCTCATAGAACATTGCATATAGCACAGATATTGCAGTACAAGACTTTAGTGACAGGAAAGCTACAGCTCACCTGTCTTAGGAGTATGACTGCTGCACAAGAAAAAAAAAACTGCTAGCCAGCACTGCTCACCTCACACTGTCCTCTCTCTCTCTGTGCTATATGTCAGATCTATATTTGTATGTATGTTTCACCATCACTCGCAAATGCATGGAGACATGCAAGGATCAACATTGTTTTTTGTACTTGTAAGTATCCTTACAGACACCACGTTGAGCATTCATTCTGCACAGTCTATGCTATGGCTGGCATTTGGTACTTTTCCTAACTACTGTAATAGGCTCTGCATTAGCTGTATTTAAGTACTCATGTATGTGTTCGGAGCAACAACCACACCATGAACAATTTTATACTACGGTATTAGCTTTCATCCTCTTCAATGATGTTAATACACTGCTGCATATGTGGGTACACTTGTCGTTTTAGTTTACCCTACCCTATCAGTAAATGCAAATTGTATTTCATAGTCGATAAGTAGGGCAGCACGTTGGCTCAGTGGATAGTACCCTGGCCTTTGGAGCACTGGGTCCCAGGTTCCAATCTCTGTCAGAATACTATCTGCATGGAGTTTGCAGGTTCTTCCCGTGTTTGCGAGGGTTTCCTCCGGGTACTCCGTTTTCCTCCCACATTCCAAAAACATGCAGTTAGGTTAATTGGCTTCCCCTCAAATTAACCTTAGGCTGTGTTAAAGACATATAACTATGGGAGGGACATTAGATTGTGAGCTCCTTTGAGGGTCAGCTAGTGACATGACTATGGACCTTGTACAGCATCCTTGTAATATGTTGGCGCTATATAAATAGTGTGTAATAATAATAAATAAACACTGTAAGTATTAACAGACTTTCAATTGTCATTGATTTGCTGTCAAGCTGATCCATGGTTTTAGTGTTTTTTCAGTGATTACCCTGGATCATGTCATCAAGTACACATGCTCTGACTATGTCCGCTTTATGCATGTATTCTGCACATGCATACAGCAAACAAAGTCAGAACAAGTCATTGACTAGGAAAGAACTGATGCCTAAAACTCTGATGCTTTTCACAATTTATTTAGATCTTTATGACACTTCACAAACAAACAAAAGCCTAGAATACTTTTTAGTGATTGAGTTTTGGCCTTTGCTGTCTCTGTTCTCCTAGTTTGCGCCCTTGTTCCTCAAATGTCCATCCTGTATTTGTTTTTCCCTGTATCTCCTGGTACTGTATTGTTCATATAGTGAAAACCAATAAATGTAATTTGTTGTTGTGTATTGTAGGATGGCATTGCAAACAATGTGGGTAGCCCATTTACAAAGGATTTCCTCCCAAAAATGGAAGATGGCACTTTACAAGCCAGTACTGGCGACACCAGTGCTACACGGGCCCTGGAAATAAATAAGATGATATCTTTCTGGAGGAATGCTCACAAAAGAATCAGGTAGGTGTTGAAAAGTCTGGAAAGTCTGGTAATACTTACAGAATGGTTTCTAAGCCTAAAACATAAGATGATCTTTTACAAGAGGAAATTTGTACTAATTGCAAAAAGGTAGTTTTGTTGGGACAGTACGACAGGGTTTAAAGGCTCAGGCTACCCACGATCTTTCCCTTTAAGTGACACGCACCCCCCCCCTGCGAATGCATGGTCCAGAGCCTGTGCATTTATTGGTCTGTGACCTGCAAAAGTTTGAGGACCACTGTTCTAGAGAATGCAACATGAATTGCTGGAATTTGGGTAAGGTGGGCAGATAGTCCTAAAATTTGCAGGTTCGGAATGGTGCTTTTCAGCATGGCATGCTTGAACCAGGAAAAATGCCCCCTCCCATTATGCACTTTTAAGTTCCTCTGTTTAGTCATTATGTTTTAGTATATAGTTTACATACAGAAACTTTTTAATGTTGTATAATTGGTGGACAACCTGCTTGTTGCTTTCCACTAAAGCCAGGTAAATTAGTGTTGTTTGATTCTACCTATTTCTAGTGTTAGATCCTTATTTTAAAAAAATTATACCGGTTTTCAGCTATGTTCTGTTCCAGCTGTCTTATTGGCATTTATGTAATGTATACCGTTCTGTTTATTGCAGTTCCCAAAAGGTTGTGTGGTTGAAGAAAGGAGAATTGCCCCGAACAGTTACTAGGTATTGTTTTACCTTGTTAGGTCTGTTTATTTACCTTCCCAAAAGTGAGCACATGCTTATGGTTACAAAAATGCAGCATTAAAAAAAACTTAAAAGGTCTGATTTCCTTTATTTTCATTACATTACTGCCCAAAGTACTCGATTTAGCATCTGTGTAATAAATAACAGTAAATATGTGATGATGTGCTTCATTCATTTTTTAGGAGCCCAGAGTTTGATGAAGAAAACAAGTATGGCGCTATACTTCCTCAGGTGGTTACAGCTGGGACGATCACAAGAAGAGCAGTAGAACCAACATGGCTGACTGCTAGCAATGCACGTGTAGGTTACTGATTATCATTTTTGCTTTTGTTACTATCATAGCAGCAAGTGCTATTGCTTTACCTCCTGGGCGGTTCATTTCTGTCCGCTTTTATATGTCTAAAAGCGGTACATGGTTTTCTCCAGAGCCTTTGATGTTGAGGATGTTGCGCCGCTGGTTACTGCCAGGTTGCGGCAAAGCATGGTACCCAATCACTAAGCAGGATAGTCAAGGAAAGCCGGTGTCAAGACAGGCAGCAAGCAAGAGAGGTCAGGTCACACGTCAGGGATCCAGGAGACAGACAGCAATGACACAGAGGCCACCGCCGGCACAGGGAACACAAGAGACACTGAAAACAGCAGGAAGTACAGGTGACGCAGTGATATCCACAGGCAGACAGGAACACAGGAACAGGGAAGTTGGCTGAGAACCAACAAACTGGACAACGAAGGGTTAACACGGGAGCTGGATACAGGAAACCCTGGATAAAGCAGCAGGTGTACAGGAACTAGTTCACAGAACTAGGGAGCTCAAGCCACTTAGTATAGACTTGTTGCACGAACAAAAAATACAGTGTGTGAGCTAGCTAAATAGCCAGGGCTGATCAATAGGCTATTTCCTGATTGACCAGTGGATTGGACGGAGTTGATAAAGCGTGGAAACGCCCAGCATCAGAACTGCAAGTTTGCACAGGAGAGTGATACCTGTGCTTTAGTGAGGAACAGGTAAGTGTGACAATGTCATAAAAATATATTAAATACATTTAAAAAATATATATAACATACTCATACTATTATATTATACTGTAAAATAAATGTTCATGAAAGACAATGTACAGCTTTTAGACATATAAATTTACTGTATTGCATTCAATACAGTTATTTTGTATTGAATGCAATACAAATGGATTTGAATTTCCTGTCCCGCCCCAAACGGAACGTCTGCACGCACCCCCGTCACCGGGTAATCCCTGGTGACTCATCGAGTGCAGAGAATGCCGGCCGGAGGAAGAAAGAAAAGGCGAAGGATGACGCCGGCCGATCAGGTAGGTCTCGATTTACTAATAATTACTATCCTAAAGGTTTAGCTACTCCAAGTGTGACTCGGGGTTACCGCTTCTAGCTTCTTTTTTCTACCTCGAGTAACACTCGGAGTTACCGCTCAGGAGGTTAAGCTAAACTCCAGAATCGCCTCCCGCCTTGCACAGTTGTACAAGCAACCCTTTTGTTATTATATTGCTTACTTACTGTCCCTGATCAATTTGTTTTATTTATTAGATTTCAGTCTTTTCAGTTATGGACTTCATAAATGTTTTCAGGAAGCTGTGTACAGCAACATGCTGTCCTGTCCGTCTTCATCTGCCTTTCCAAAGACCACATGATAATGGTGCATTGCAAAAAAGGGAAGGTTTTATTTAAAAATGTTATTAGCCTGTTGATGGGGGAGATAAACTTCAACTTTAAGCAATCGGGTAGTAGCATCAATGCTCATTGTCTCTCCTGAGTTGAATCAAATAATGGTCAGCACGATGCCTGTTTGCAGTAAGTATGTTATCACCATCCATGTTTGCATGGGTTTTCTCTGGCCACTCCAGTTTCTTGCCATATCATAAAAACATTCTGGTAAACTATTGGAATACTGTTTTGTTTTATGCCCTAAATCCATATTCTGGTCCTATTTTATGTTAATTAATAAGTAATGTCCAATCAGATTGAATGGTGATTCGTTAGTCTCCCCAAAAACAAGTTTTGGTTTTTTTGTTTCTTTTTTAATGGCACATATGTGCCATAATTCCAAAAACATGCAGTTAGGTTAAATAGCTTCCCCCCTAATAGACTGTTTTAAAGATTAACATACATATTGACAATAACATATGACTAGGGTAGGGACTTTAGATTGTGAGCCCTATTGAGGGACAGTCAGTGACATGACTATGGACTTTGTACAGTGCTGTGTAATATGTCAGCGCTATATAAATACTGTGTAGTAGTAATAATAATAATATAAAGGGAGGGAGGTTTCCTGACATGAAAAAATAGGTTAACCAAGTTAACCGTCGTCAGTTATACCGTCATCTCTCTGCTACCCATTATTTTACACATTTTTATACGCACCAACACAAAGCCACTGCCGTTTTAGTAAAATGTAAACGTGTTGTATGTTGTTAATTATTATATGGGTAGTTTGTTTAAAATGTTCAGTTCTTTGTAGGAATGTGTAGTATTGCTTGTAGTTTTTTTTTTTTTGTTTGTTTTTTTGTCTTTTTGGTAATTTACTTTGCTTTTGATAATGGATTCCTTTTTTTACAGGCAGATCGCATCGGCAGTGAATTGAAAGCCATGGTTCAGGCCCCTCCAGGATATCACATAGTTGGAGCAGATGTGGATTCACAGGAGCTCTGGATAGCAGCTATACTTGGAGAAGCTAACTTTGCTGGAATGCATGGTATTGTTCATTTGCTAGTAAAAGGCTGGGTACACACATGCAATAATTGTCATTGGAAAGGATCTTTCATGATCTTTTCCAGCAACAAAAGACTGCACAATGCATGAACGAGCGCTGTCCATACTGCAGTGTTCTGCTCTTTGAAGAGAGGAGTGGAAAAATGACAGAGTGACACCCCTTCACTTTCATTATGATCTTTCGTCGTCTGTGGATCCGTCAGGATAGATGATAGAATGACAGGTAACGATCGCTGTACACACCCCAGATTTTCATCTGATATCAGCCCTGAGGCGATTATAGTTCAAGAATCATCTGGCGTGTATACGTAGCCTAAGTATAGGCAGCATACTTCTATTCATACAAAAACATAAAAGTGTGATATTGAATACACACACACACTTACACACACTTTGACACAATACAAACATATTTTTAACACTAAAATAATGCCCAAGTGGGGAGTCATTTCAACTGCACTATTAGGTTTGTGCTGCATATGCAGATGAGCTTGATCATTTATGGTTCAGCTTGACAACAAAATGGGGGCGAAGTTGTATAGGCATATCTGCATCTACAGGGAGACATATTCCCCATTGTTCTTACTCGTTTTAGACTGTAGCACGCCTTACCTTACTTACAAATACATTAGCATGAAGTTTAGGAAGACTTTCATGATGAAACCCAGCCATGAATGGGCAGCTATGTCAGATTTACATTACTACATACAAGCCTTTCATTATTTGCATTGGCTTAGTGTGTTTAGTCCATCCTTGATAGGCATGTATATTCACTTACTTTTCCTCCTGCATATTTCATATGTCTTTTATTCAGTAATTAACCACCTCTTATGTCATCATCTGCCTTTCCCTATTATAATGTAATTTCATTGATTCATTACCCACCCTTCTGCTACATCTTTATAGTCATGTCAAATTGTTCTTTACCTGTAACCCTCTTTATAATATTACATATACCCTATTATTATGCTGCCTCCATTAGCCAGTTTGTATGACTTCCATTCTTCAGCCTTCGTCCTCGGTGTCACTTGTCCCATCGTCGCACAATTCCAGGAAACCGCACAGACAGGGAGATGTGTTCTTCTTTATTTAAAAATCAGCTGCATTGAATTAGCACTCCAATAATGCATAGACAGTGATGGTAAAATTAACACTGAAAAGAAGGAGCAGCAAAAAAATCTGGAGGTTGAAGTATAAAAAGAATGTGATAATACACAGCAGTCCTTATATGAATATATAATTTATAATTCTGCTGACATTAATTTGAGGTTCTTTTATCACTGTCCATGAGCAAAAAAGGATGAGTAAGGCCCAATGATTATACATCAAAGAAAACACAATAAAATGTTAAGGTGACCACAATTATCTTGTCCAATAGCAATGTTTTCATCATATAATTAGTGCATTTATTTATTTTATTTTTTTACATCATCTTAACCAGCATAGTGAACAGATGCTAAAACAGACTCCTATAGAAAACCCACAGCAATTTGGCAGTCATGCTGGGATTAAAAAGGACTAAAAAGGCTGCTCCTGGCTCCTGTCAGTGCTTATAGCATAACAAAAACCAAAGGAATATAGTCATGTGTCAACTGCCCAAAAAGGGAGGGACACGGTTTGGATGGTTAGATGTTCTCCTTCCACGGGTTGTGTAGCCCAAAGGTATTTAGTTATTTTAGCAGCACATATAAGATCCTAGAGCAGCTGGTTTGTTCTCAAGGATAGGTCAGTATTTCAGTCCTCTAAATCATTCTAGCAAGGCCATTATTATGGTTTTATAGTGTAACTGCACTAATAATAAACCGAGCTCTCTTTATCAGCATAACTGCAGCTTTAAAAAAACACAATATACTTACTGCTGACCCACCATCCCTGCGGCCTCAGCTATGTCCTGCTGAAAAAATCCTGATGCTGATATTATTATTATTAATATTATTATTATTATTAATATTCAATTCTGTTTATAAGGCGCCAGCATAATATGCAGCGCTATACATTAAATAGTAGAGGACTCTACCCTAAAAAGATCTTACAATCTTAATACTTGTATAATTTTAAGTTATCTGCTGAGTTACAAGAACGAGCAGAGAGGTACATAATTATGCATTTTCACCAATTGCTGACCAATCGCTGCTAAAATACAGTCCATGACATTTTACCCAGCCAGCATTAGGATAACAGAAATGTCCACTCAAATCCAGTGGCTGTTCTCACCATAATTGCTGTGCAGGAAGGTAATGCCAATAAAGACATGTATACCATTCTATTAAGCTTCAAGCATGCAAAAAAAAGTAAGCACTT
>NC_092859.1:147508609-147514011 GCF_032062135.1 Pyxicephalus adspersus
GTGCCTTTCTGGCGTAAATATAGCGACATATATAAAAAGTCATTCATTCCCCTTTCTGGGACTCATTGGACAGAGCTGTGCTTTGATTTCACAATATAGTAATGTGAAATCCATTGCTCATGTTTTTACATCAGTGTTTCACTGATTCATGTTTTTACTATTTGAGATAAAATAAATGTCTATTTTAGTATTATTTTATTTATATCAGGCCTTGCAGAGCATATTCTTCATGCATGATAATTATTTTCCACTCACATGGATAAAGTCAGAGCGGCAAGGTGGCTAAATGCTTAGCACTCTGGCCTTTGCAGCGCTGAGTCCCAGGTTTGAATCTCGTCCAGTACACTATCTGAAGTTTGCAGGTTCTCCCCGTGCTTGTGTGGGTTTCCTCCGGGTACTCTGGTTTCTTCCCACATACAAAAAAAAAGGTTAATTGGCTTCCCCTAAAACTGTCCTTAGACTATATTAAACATATATGACTATGGTAGGGACATTAGATTGTTAGCTCCTTTGAGGTACAATTAGTGACAAGACAACGCTGCATAAAATGTTGGGGCTATATAAATACTGTGTAGTAATATTAATATTTAGTCAGTCTTATTACCATAGAACATGTACACTGAAATGTACAAAACAGCCATCGTTATATTGGACTTATGAGTATTTCAATGATTACAATTCAGTCACTCTTTGCTGATTGTATCCTTCCTTTTTGTCTGGGTTTTCAGGGTGCACTGCGTTTGGATGGATGACTTTACAAGGTAAAAAGAGCAGCGGCACCGATCTGCACAGCAAGACGGCTTCTACTGTGGGAATAAGCAGAGAACATGCCAAGGTCTTCAATTACGGCCGTATTTATGGTGCCGGACAGCCGTTTGCTGAACGTCTGCTGATGCAGTTTAATCACAGACTCTCTCAAGAAGAAGCTCTGGTGAAAGCCAAACACATGTATGCATCAACAAAGGGAGTCAGAAGGTGAGTGCTACAGAACTGTTCATATAACTGCATCCCGCAGGTGTTGGTATAAAGTTTGAATTATCCTAAAAACAACCTTTGGACAATACCTAGCAGGCCATTACCATACACATAGATTCCTGTGTAGGAGAAAATTACAGAAGACATATTCCCTAAATCTGTGCCTGTGAACAGTTTATGTGCTTTATTAAAATTAGAGAATGTCATAAACAATTGCTACACAAGTCATTTTGTAATTGTATGCAACTACTGTCATTGTCACTGTAACAAAACTACTGTAATTTTCTAAAATAACATTAACATATTTGGTACTTGGAATTGTTCTGCACGCCATTGGTATATGGAAGGAAAATGCCAGAATCTGTGGAACATTTACTTGTTTGAGTCCTTTTGAGGTCCACATTATATTCATGCGGAGTTTGGAGATCTTGGTGGACCAAATATATGACTAAAGAAGCAGGGTTTGTTTGTGGCAAATGTAAATATATTAAATTGAAATAAATCATTCAAAGTACAAATCATTATGTGACATAAATTGACAGAGTACTATCGGTCGTTCCCATTCACAACTTCGTGGGAAATACGGCCTGGTTACTGTACGGAGGATCCCTAGTCTGTGATTCAGGACGTCTCGTTTCCCGACGCATCACGCCTAACAGCTTCCTCGGGGGACTTGTGGAAAACGTTATAGATCAGGTGTATTGATCCATATGATGTCCAGATGACAGTAGTAACACATTCTTTGTACTTGTACATACAATGCTTCTTCCTCCTGTGCCAGCCCCCAGAATCTGGTTCTAAGTGGAAACTAGGGCTCATCTGATCATATCCAGGTATTGGAGTGCCCTGGGGTCCGGGTGACACAAATGTCAGGGGTAGTGTAATCCCTGATTGTAGAAAGATGGCTCCCCTGCCAGCATTTCTTCCACCTTCCTTACCTGTGCTCACCTTTCCCCCCAGGAAGCTGTGGACCATAACATTTGTTACAATGTATTTTAATTTTCTAGGTACATCTTGTCTGAAGATGCTGAGTGGTTGGTGGATGAGCTTGGGATCTCCATTGAAAGAGGAGAAGATAATTCTGTGAGCTTGGACGATGTAAGGAGGATTCAAAAACAAGCATCGATGAGGTAAGAGCTTCCTCCATATAGTTTCACCACTTAATCTCAATATTTGTTATCTGTCCTATATTCACATCACTCAGCTTGAGAATATATCAAGGGAACAATTCAAAAGTACTACTTACCGTACTTACCATATGTGCTGGTTACCATACAGTTACAGTAACAATATACTTTAAATCATACCAATAGAATAGCCACCTGTTACATGCAAAGCTTTGGAGTAATTTATAAGGCAAGGCATGGATACCATAGAGCTAAATGCAGCTTCACTGACTGAGGATAACCGATATACAGACTTTCTTTAAATACCTACCTGATGGACATTAGGTAAAAAGCAGATATCCTCATTCCTTTCACTAGTGACGCTTTATTATTGTGTAATTTTAAAACAGTGTAGCCATGGTTGGCACCATTTTCTTGAGATGAAACTGCATTGCCAGGCTTTTTTCTTTTGCTCAAGTTTAACCTAAAGTGTACCTGTGCTCATTCTATAGACATTAAAACACTTACATAAACTTACAAAGCAATATATAAAAATAGATAGTGGTGTTAGTATGAGCTTGGAATGAACTCCACTGATGTCACATCCCTTACTAATAGAAAAAAAATATATACGAGAATGGGACTTTAAAGACATCATATACCTAATAACAGATTTAAATTTAAAATTTCAGCAACTTTTTTTAAAAAACACCAGGACTCCTACACTTCATAGGTGATTTGCTCAGCGCTGATTTTTATGCCCGCATATTTTCCTTTGCATGTGAAGTACAAGTATTAGTTTTGGATTTGGATATGAATTGCCATCTCCCCGAATCTTTAAAATAGAACTCTCCTGATGGAGTCACAATGATCCTTCCAGATGTGGCGATGTTCCTTTTGTGGTGCGGTAGGCCACAAATTTTAAGGCATATGCCATTGATCTCAAATGCTACCCCTGATGATTCTTCTGCGAAACGCATTCGCTCAACAAATTGAGATCATATGTTGTTTCTTTTAACATGTAAAATTGGTGTTTTTTAATCTATAATTTATAAAGTTGCTGGCCTTTTAAATAATTTATTAGGTAAAGTCTAGTTTTTGTATATATTTTCTTTCTAATTATTAATCTAATTAATTATTTTTTAATAATTATTTTTTAATAATTAATTTAATTATTAATCTAATTCTAAACCTTTAATCATTACTGCTGGCTTTCTGACTAGTGGTTGATCATACTGCTGTAGTGCAGGCTTAGTCATGCCCCCAATCATGCAAATAGGAGCAGTTGGGAACCATGTTTGGCACGTAGTTGCGGTGGGGTTGCAGCACGGTTCCTGGAAGTGACGTGTCCCCCATGGTTATGCATTTGCTTTTCCTCATTGGATGGAAGGACTCCACCATCAGAAAGGCAGAGCAACACATGCAAATGCATTGACCTGTGGTGTGGTTTGCTGTTACCAGGTGTATAGTAGCATTTTTGCTTTTCACCTGATAGCTGCTAACTATGTATTATTCCACCACATGTGTGAAAGAGGCCTAAAAAAGCTTTTAACAACAAACTGTCCCTGATATCTATAACTTTTAGGACTATAAGGTGATGTCAGGATCACTAAGACTTTCTGCTAGTCTTAATTCGCTAGTCAAGGCAACAACATTATTGCCCCATTGCTACTGATTGTGATTCTGCAACACTAGAAGCCAGCAAGTAGGGATTCCAGAGGGGTTAGTGCACCGTCAACGCTTCTGTCAGTTTACAAGAAAAAAAAATAGTTTTGTTCACTTAACATCTACATGGGAATATTTTTTTTCAGAATGCTTACAGCTACAGAGATTAATTGGTATTAATAGACAGGATTTATATATCGCCATTTTAGTATGCCGTGTTATACAATAAATTGGTGATGACAGACAGATACAACAGTGACACAGAGGAGGAGAGGACCCTGCCCCGAAGAGCTTAATAACTAGGAGGTGGGGGACAGAGCACACAATAGGAGGGAGGATATGGAATGGTGGGTGAGTAGTGAGGGTTTAGGAAACAAAAGAAGACGGGTAGGTGAGGTTTATGGAATTTGGTTGGGTTTTAGGAGCTCTTTTAAATGAGCAGAAAGTAGGAGCAAGCCGAATAGGACATAGAAGGCCATTCCAGAGAGTCAGGGCAGCTCTAGTAAAGTCTTGGAGCTGTGCGTGTGATGAGGTTATGAGTTATGAAGTCATTAGTAGGTCACTGGAGAAACGAAGAGATAGGGGGGTATTTTTCTATCAGGTCAGAAAGGTAAGTGGGACAAGAACTCTGGAGGGATTTGAAGGCAAAGCACAGGCGCTTCAATATGATTCTAAGGTGAAATGGAAGCCATTGATGAGAAATAAGCATTTGTTTTTGTACTGCTTGTTCATATTATGTAAACACTTTATTACACATGATCTGGGCATAGGTTCACTTTAATTACAGTGTAACTGCTGCTATAATAGTAATCATTTTACTTTAAAAACAAGTTCTGCCTCTGAACAGGTCCAGGAAGAAGTGGAACTTAATCAGCCGTAAAATATGGACTGGAGGAACAGAGTCTGAGATGTTCAACAAGCTGGAAAGTATAGCTATGAGCCCTTCACCAAGTACACCAGTCCTAGGATGTCGTATTAGTAGAGCGTTGGAACCAGCGGCTGTGCAAGGGGAGGTATGCAACATTATTACTGGGTTTTATGTGTGGGCGTTGCTCATAAAAAACAGATTTCAGCTTTTAATTCAGGTAAGACATATTATATTAGTAGGCCATGTCTCCATTTTTTATATATGAAACTCTGTACTACAACTCTGGATATATGCTGAGAGATGAGGTAAGGCTGGCCCGGTTAGTGTTCTGAGCATACAGCTCAAGTTATCTGCATACTTGTTTCTGGCGTGTTACTGAAAAGATTCACAGCCAGACATTTAGCATTCCTTAGAATGAGTTCAGTTTAGGTCTACTCAAGTAAACCTGGACAGATGCAGATTTTTCCACACAGAGATCATTTATCCTTCCATGACTGCATGGAAAATGCATTGCCACATTGCAGTATTCGTCATTTTGCATGGCATTCCAATGGCACTAAAGCTACACACTGCTAAGCACAGTCATAAGTAGATGGGAAAAAAAGTTCCTGTGGTTTATTTGCAGCTCAGTATTTTTCAGTGGACTGTAAGAAATGTTAATGTGCAACAGAATGTGCATGGACGCACTGCAAGAGAGGTAAGAAGGAATCTGAGATTCTGATCTTCTTACCTGTATAACCCATCTAGCCGTATTCCCGAGTGTGACTCGGGGTGGATTTTCCAGGCAA
>NC_092859.1:147514578-147556164 GCF_032062135.1 Pyxicephalus adspersus
GTTTTAATTTTTTTAACAGATTTTTTTGTTTTGTTATTTAAAGTTTATTATTACATTTGTTAATTGTATTAAATATCGGTGAGTTATGCCTAAGAATTATAGCCTACAATGAAAAATAAATTTCCATGCAAAAAATTGTACCACTTTTTGCATGGAAATTTAGACGGAATTGGACTGCTAGGGAGGTAAACAGACCTGGAATTAAATATCCTTCCAATGCATTGTACATAAATCTTATTAAAGGGCCCACACTAGATGATCTACAACCATACAACTTGGTCCTACTATATAGTGTTCCTCTGGGAACATTTGTACGATAAGTTGACCACATATCATGTCCAAATCATTGTGTAAATGGAGCACAGCTTTCCTCCTTCCTTACATACTTTTATTATTTTTATTATTATTAATATTATTATTATTAAACAGGATTTATATAGTGCCAGCTTATAATGCAGCGCTGTGCATTAAATAGGGGTTGCAAATGACAGACAGATACAGACAGACACAGGAGGAGGAGAGCACCCTGCCCAGAAGAGCTTACAATCTGAGACGTCTTCCTTTAACCATACTTAATTTAATTTTGGTATCATCATTTTCTGCTACTCTGTGAATAAATATATTTGATTGAAAATTTCTAATCCAATGCTATGCTTAAGCGGAAATAATATTTGATCAGTATAGGCAATTAGAATTTTATTTACGTATCCTAACTTTTTCTTTTATGTGCTACACTTTCACTTTAGTTTGGGGATGTTAAACATTATTCATAACGGAAGTTCTGCTGTCATTTTGAACTAGCTATTAGCAGAATTTTAGTGTTCATCAGCAATCCTTAAAACGTCTTGATAGTCTGCTATGACCCTGTTTAGATTGACAGGCAGCTTTTCTGTAATGTTCATTGTGTAACATCTCAAAATTGGAGCTAAAAGGTGCTTTAAAATCTTTACAAAAGCTGCATGAAATTTACCTGAAAGCTTTTTTTTAAAAAAAAAAGTTTGTATGCACCAGTTGAGGTTAGCACATATAACTACAGCAGCCTAAATCGTTGGCTTTGATTGTTTCGTGGTTTTCACAGACGGTGATATCTCTCTATAATTTTTATCATATGCACCGACTGAAGTGCCCAGCTTTGTGACAAGATTACTTAACCAGTTGTCAAGAACCATTATGACTGTTTTATCTGTTCTACACGATAAGGGGAAAAAACCTTCCGCAACCCTATAAAGATTGCTCAGTGAATTGACTTTTTTTATTCTCCACAATTGCATCAAAGTGTTTGGGAAGAAAATGAGGCATTTTTTTTTATTTTTTTAAATACATGGCTGAAATATTAGATAACAAGTATGTTTATGATTAGTATCAGATCTATAAAAATTAAAAAGAGATCTAAGGGGTCTATTTAAAAAGCAGTGAATCTGATATGTCTATTTATAATCTGGGCTTCATGTTGGCTCAGTGGTTAGCACTCTGGCCTTTGCAGCGCTAGTTTCTTAGGTTCAAATCACAGCCAGGACACTATCTGCATGGAGTTTGCAGGTTCTTTCTGGGTTTGTGTGGTTTTCTTCCGGGTACTCCGGTTTCCTTCCACATCCCAGAAACATGCAGTTGGGTTAATTGGCTTCCCCCAAATTGACCTTAGACTGTATTAATGACATATGACTATAGTAGGGACATTAGATTGTGAGCTCCTTTGAGCAAGTTAGTCACGTGAGTATGGACTTTGTTCAGCACTACATAATATGTCGGCGCTATATAAATACTGTGTGATAATAATATGTCTATGGCAGCAGGTGTGAAAGTAGCTTCTGGGTTGTCTGTAGCAGTCTCTTCCAGCTCCCCTTGCGGTATGCTAAGACTTGTCTGCCTAACATATCTTTTACAAGAGTGCCAATAAGGAACTCAAGTTTTACTGTTTGCCCCTGGTGTCTCTGAGGGACAGCTAGTGACAGGACATCGGACTTTGTACAGCTCTGCATAATATGTTGGCGCTATATAAATACTGTGTGAAGCGTTGCGTAATATGTTAGCGCTATATAAATACTGTGTATTAATAAATTAAATGTGATAGATTATCAAGACCTTTTAAGGATTGCTGATGAATACTAAAATTCTGCTATTAGCTAGTTCAAAATAACAGTTGAACTGCCATTATAAAATAATGATGAACATCCACAAACGAAAGTGAAAGTGTAGCACATAAAAGAAAAAGGTTAAGATACATAAATAAAATTCTAGTTGCCTCTACTGATCAAATACTATTTGGTGGAAAACGATCACTGACGTTGAAATGCATAGACATGGAAGATTCTCCACCAGGAATGTTTGTGAATTTCGGATTCATTGCTGTATAAATAGACCCCTTAGTGTGTTTTGTTTTAGGGCTTCTCGCTCATTGATGTCACTGTCGTCCTATAGAAACCAGTTCTCACCACTGTCTTGTTTTTCAGTTTATAACCAGCAGAGTGAATTGGGTTGTACAAAGCTCGGCCGTGGACTACCTTCATCTGATGCTGGTGGCCATGAAGTGGCTTTTTGAGGAGTTTGATATTGACGGGCGTTTCTGTATCAGTATCCACGATGAGGTGCGCTATCTGGTGTCTAGTGAGGACAGATACCGTGCAGCATTGGCTCTCCAGATTACAAATCTGCTAACAAGGTAAATACAATCAGAAATCCTCTTTTAATCCGGGGTGAAGTATAATTAGTCTGGGACACTTGGTGTAAAATGACCACAGCCTGTATAGAGGTGATGTGACCAGCTAGGTCAATGATTTCAGAAGTGGTTTATGGCTCTTTCCATGGCCTAATTGTGAAGTAGCATGTCAAAATATAAATTCATTTTTTTGGTTTCTAGTTATTGTATTCTGCTTGTGGAAAGGTTGATAGGAGTTTATAACAGTCACTCAAGCTCAACATTTTAAACGAGTGTCCAGTTTGGTTGTCTGTGACCCATGTGGTAAGAGTTCACCCTATGACCTTAGGACAAGAGATGACAGGAGAATTTTGTCGCATGTACAATAAGATATAGGCATTTCTAATAATGTGACTGGGGTTCTAACCCTTCTCCATGTTATCATTTTTGTATTTGAACCTGGTGATTTCTGTTATTATTCAACCACTTATCAAATGCTACAAAAGTGTTATCAGCCCACAGCAGGGTTCAAAAGCAAGTTGTATTTCAGGTAGATCGGCAGATAGTTTTACACACTTGCTGACTCTGTAAAGGTATAGAAAATGGGGAAATGTTCATGTATTGAAAAGATATACAGGGTATTAGGATTTTTGTACTCCCTGTAAAGTCCTTTTATGTAAGTGCATTGTGGGACACAGGAAGTATTTAACCCTCAGGTTATATTGCTACTTATGAATAGAATTGATACTGGGAAACAAACCA
Source organism: Pyxicephalus adspersus (assembly GCF_032062135.1). Taxonomy (NCBI): domain Eukaryota; kingdom Metazoa; phylum Chordata; class Amphibia; order Anura; family Pyxicephalidae; genus Pyxicephalus; species Pyxicephalus adspersus. The sequence continues at coordinate 147,517,976 of NC_092859.1, forward strand.
TAGGCCAGCTCGGGATAAACCCTCCGACTGCCAGTATGGCTTAGTTTTGTAGCAAAACAATTTCAAGGAAAATTCTCTTTCATAAATAATTGTGTTTGTACATACATAGCATAAAAATAAAAAAATCATGCCATTTCTATATCTTATTTTAATTTTGCCAGGTGCATGTTTGCCTACAAACTGGGAATGCAGGATTTACCTCAGTCGGTGGCATTTTTCAGTGCGGTAGACATTGATCGCTGTCTCCGAAAAGAAGTGAACATGGATTGTGCAACCCCATCCAACCCATCTGGCCTAGAGCAGAAATATGGCATTCCTCCTGGTATGTTCCATGGAGCCGTCTCCATATTATCTCTATTTAAAGTTCATTACATCACAATATTACATGATTGGTGTAAATGTTTTAATAACCATTATTTTACAAAAAAAAATCGACAAACTATACAACGAAGTGTTCTAACAAAAAAACTGAACTGTTTTCTTTTACAAACAAACATTGATTTATTGGATTCTTTAGAATGAGTCCTAGATGATTTGTTTGTGCCTGGGTCTGAATAGAGGGTTTGTCGCCTGATGCCCATAAAACTAGGCACATTTTTCTCATATAATTATTACATTAATAAGTGCAAATATTTGGGTGCAGATTTTTTTCTTCAAGTAGTAGTAATGTCTGCAACTTTACTACACAGAGATGTCCTATTCATAGGAAAGGATGCATTTTATAGAATCCCCTATATATACATTTGTAATAGTACAAGAGAATTTATAACTGAGTTCATAACACAGTTATAATCATACATATTTAAAATAGTTTATGCAGAATTGTAAGGTATTTGTATACATACAGGCCTCATACACTGATATTACAATAAGTGTAATCCATATACAAAGGTTTGTTTTTCCTGCACCCCCATGTATATGAAAGATTTAAGGTTTGCATATTATGAGAGAAACACGAGCAATGCCATTGTGGAGCTACTAAGGATTCCAGTTGTATGATGACTGGCATCATGACTTGTAAGTCACTGGTGAGTACCCAAGTATCAAAACAATAACCAGGCAATAGGAATTCTCAGAAATAGTCAGCAGCCAGATTTTGCTCAAAGTGTGTACACATAGATAGCTGCTGACAATGCACTTCACTTACTGAAAATGGTCTGTGCTGATGGTGTTAAGACATACCCTCTCAATGCAAAACCATCAGGTATTACTGCTAAGGCACTATATATAGCCTTGGACATATTTAGCCTATACAAGGCTCCATCAAATGTCAAAAGTGAGGTGAAATCTTGTGAAGTGAGCTGGAAAGATAATTCCTGAAGACCCTTTCACACCAAGAATGTACACCCCAAACAAAATCCCATTTGAAATGTACAGACTGGAAAAATTTTTAATGCATACAAAAAAAATTAGGCAGCCTGTAATTTTGCATCTCATATGCATAATGGAGGTGTGCTGGGGTGCCAGTCACAATGCTGGCACTGCTGTTTTCAACACAGCACAAGTTGCCACAGCCCACTGGTGTGAATGGGACCTAACCATAAACCAACTTTTGTAAACAAATATTAATAAGGGGTAAGACGCTGGCTTTTAGGCCTTTTCCACATAAGCAGATCTGCTTCCAGTTTTCTACTTTTAGATCAGTTAATAATCACATGTTCAATAATCTGCCCTTTCGATCATTGGCGATGGGGTGAACCACAGGAGCAAGCTGATGATGCTTAATCTTTTGTACACAAAAAACAACTTGTGCATTTTAACATCCAAATAAACTAATGTTGCCTATTTATCAGTCTGCTGTTGACCTTCAGAGTCTCATCATTTTATTGGATTGAAAGTGTAGGCCTAATTTGAACCAAAATGGAAAGGTCAGATTTTGAATCTATATGTAACTATTCTCTGTCTACAGTCCCCTTAAACCTCCATGTGTACCACCAAATTGTTTTCAGTTATTCACAAATTCCTGCATGGTATTATGATCTAACACACCTCAAAGTAAATCATTTTTCTTTTCTTTTTTTTTACTTTGCAGGTGAAGCTTTGGATATCTATGAAATAATGAAGCTCACAAATGGTGTCTTAAAAAAAGGGAGCTGATCTCATCCAACATCTGTTACTGTTTGACTCCTATGGAGTTACGTCTAGTTTATGATTCACTCATGAGGTGAAATATTGAAACTGTTTTATTTGGCTGGAAGTTTCATTGTGTGAATTTAAGAATTTCTTTTGTTGTATTCTGATCTCATTAAAGGCGAGAGGTTAACAGAACGCTTAATAAATTAACATCTATTTGGGGAAGAATAAGAACCTGTGTAAAAACGTGAGACTGTGGATGGCAAAGAGCAAGATTTCAACTACTTTCTTCGTTTTCTTTTTGGCTCCTGGCTTTCTTTCTCTTCAGTTCCAGACTAGAATGAAAGATATGATAAACTGTATTATTACCAAATATTTTCTATACTATTATTTATCTATGATAGTTTCCAAATCAAATTACAGATGCTCTTCGCTTAACAACCAAGTTTCATTTCTGCAGCCTGGTCGTTAAGCAAGTAGCATAGGAAAGATCACTGACAGTCTGCAAATGGCGGATGGAGCAGGAATGCGGAGGAGAAAGACCAAAGAGGGTAAGCCACATGGATGTGTACAGTTTTATGTACTCCTTGGAAAAACAGGTCGTTAAACTACGATTACTTGCACCCCACCTTACCTTGATACTGGCTCTCCACAGCATGGAAAAAAAACTCCCCATAGGGTTAATTGGACAAGGCAGAGGACATACATACATGTGATAGAAGATAAAGTGGCACCCACAAGCTGTATATTTGGTATCTTGCTAGACTTAGCACTAGGCAAAAACAAAAGTAACTGCACCAAAGGTGCAAAAAAAGATAATGTTTTAAAAACAAAAAGTTGCTAGTTATCATAGTTTATGATCACTAGCCTGAGACTAGAAGCTCTCTGATTTTGTGCAATAGAACATAGAGTAGTGTTCTTTCGGTACAAGGCATGTCGCTAGAGCAGCGGTCACCAACCGGTGGTCCGTGGCTCTGGTCGGTGCACCCCCGCTGGGGGGGACACACCGGCCAGAGCCATGGATCATATCGCCCGTACAGTTCCTAGGCTGAGGAAGGTGGGTGGACTGTGTCTCTGGACTGAACCCGTCCACTCTCCCATCGCAGGCTCAGATCTGCTATGGTAGAGTGGGTGGCGGGTTATGTATTCATGATGTCGCTATGGAGGAGGTTTCTCCCCCTTTAAATGACACCCAGCTCCCCACACATGCGCGGTCAGGAGCCGGTAATTTTAGTGGGCCCGAAAAAGGTTGGCGACCACTCTGCTAGAGAACAGTAACCACCAGATTATGTGCTCTTAGGCTGCTCTCGCAGTATGAAAAAGGTACAGATCCACTTTTAACCAGTGGAACTAAAGTCCCACTTTGAAAACTTGTGATTGGGGCAGGTGGTTATCGCATAAAGGGACAGAGTTCCCTGCTGCAGTAATTTATTCTAACCTGCCTGAGCACTGGCCAGCTGTCAAATTTTGCTGAGCTGTGTGGGAGTTATGTCATTCCGGGACACAAAAAGAAAGGGGAAGTTGGTAATGCCCGGGACAGGTGCATATGGATAAGTTTAGTTGTGCTCTAAACCCTCAAGTTGTACAGCACCCCGTTCTGCTATGGAATAGAAAAAAGTGTAAACTTAAATTTTATTAACTTCACACCAGAAGCAGAATTTTGGTGTCATAAAAACAGAATAATAGTAGAACTTCAAATTATTATTATTTTTATTATATAGCGCCGACATATTACACAGGACTGTACAAAGTCTATTGTCATGTCACTAGCTGTCCCTCAAAGGAGCTCACAATCTAATGTCCCTTCCTCAGCCATATGTCATTACCACAGTCTAAGGTCAAGTTTAGGGGAAGCCAATTAACCTAACTGCATGTTTTTGGAATGTGGAAGGAAACCCACGCAAACATGGGGAGAACCTGCAAACTCCATGCAGAAAGTGTCCTGGGGGGTGCTAACCACTGAGCCAAATCTTTCATAAAAAAAATGATTTGGACTTTTCAAGGTTTGTGTACAAGAAGAATTGTTCTGTCTGTTACCTGCAGATTGTCTGGCTCATTTTCCTCATCCTCAGAGCCCTTTTCCTGCAGAGCGGCATCTAGCGTGGCTACATTAATTCTGAAGTCTCTGGAAGTGCTCAGCTTTATGTACTGCATCAGGTTGACCTGATAAAAAAAACAAGAACAAAATTAAAAGCATAACAATATAACCCATTGGCCCTGATTTATTAAAGCTCTCCAAAAAGCATACCCTTTCATCAGTGAAGTTGGGTGATCCAGCAAACCTGAAACAGATCTGGTCCAGAATTGAAAACATTTGCTAACAAATCAGCAAATGACTTTTAGAAAATCCAGGTTTGCTGGATCACCCAGCTTCACTAATGAAAGTGTATCCTCTACAGCCTTGGAGAACATTAATAAATCAGTCATGTCTAACGCTGTATAATACATAAGAAAAGTTTTATACCTTTGACTTCTTAGACAGCTTGATCAAAAATTCTTCATACTTTTCAATAGAAAAGATCAGGTTCGGTATTGGTTTGGTTTCACGGAGGATTTTAGCCTGAAAAAAATTTTTTAACAATAAGAAAATCTAGTAAATTGCATCAAATATACACTTTTTAGACTAAGCAATCAGTGGGTTGCTAACAAACCCATCCATCTATATATATACCGTGTTTCCCCGATGATAAGGCATCCCGATCAAATAAGCCACCCCCCGATTTTTGCTCAAACAATTAAAATAAAGCAAATAGGACATCCTCCGATACCTGATACTGTGTGACTCCTCGATGCTGGCTGCAGTGCAGAGTAAAACTAAAAATGTAACTTCAAAGGACAAGCAAGCTGCTGATCCCTGCCTTAACGGAGTCTGTTACCCGGCGAGTCAGTGATCAGAAGGGGACAATGAATGGCACATGAGTGATCAGAAAGGGGACAATCAATGGCACAGAGTGATCAGAAGGGGACAATCAATGGCACATGAGTGATCAGAAGGGGACAATCAATTGCACATGAATGATCAGAAGGGGACAATGAATGGCACATGAGTGATTTTCAACAATAAATGTGTACTGTAGTCTTCTTCATGGAAAAATAAGACATCCCCCTGAAAAAAAGACCTAGGGCATATTTTGGCATTTCAAAAAATATAAGACAGTGCCTTATTATAGGGGAAAGAGGGTGTATATATATATATATATATATATATATATATATATATATATAATTATTTATTTATTTTTTTATGACTAGTATTAGATTTGACTAGACATTCTTTTACTGTTTACCCTCGGTGAGTGCATGCAAATATTAAAGTGGAGCTATTTATGTTTAGGTAGAATGCTAAACAATCAAGTCTGTAGGTTTAAGTCTTATTTACCCTTATAACAAAAAAAAAGAATACATCATGAGGCAGGGCATTATTACAGAGAGATGCAAGCAATGTCCCTTCTGCAGTAATCCCTCCTACCTGCCTGATTGCTCCAGGTTTAGTTGCCAGGATGCCTGGCGTTCCCAGGTTCTACTGTATCTACGTCATCCCACCCAGGCCAATCAAGATGGAAGAGAATGGAAACTGTGACGGGTGGGTAACGCGTGCTTTAGTTTCACTTTAGGTGACAATGATGTGAAAGTAGAGAAAAATGCATGAACATTGCAATGCTGATGTTCCATCATGGAGCCATCACCCACCACATTGCTTACTGCAGGTGGTAGGTAGGGTCAGGAAATGGGTTATGTCAGGGAACTGGCTCTTTGAACCTTTCTGCTATGTAATGTGGAGGGTAAGGGCAGAAGTACTGTACAATTCTTATCCTTTGTGAATCTTCTGCCAGTAACAGTAATGGCTGCTTTTAGAGGGAAAAATGAGCCGCTTTTAAGCAAGGTAAAAGGTAAATGTTATCTAAAAAGCATTTGGGAAAGGAGGCTAATGTTTACTCGTAAAAGAAGCCTGGGTCCTCCTAATTTACAACTTACATAATAAAGGGTTTATTACTGTAAATGTATATGTATATCAGGAATGTGTTTGTTTAGTCTGCAGGCCCCTTCAGCTTATGGTTTTCCAGGAGTGATGCCGTTCATCAGTCACATTGAGCAAATATTATATAGTAATAGGTAGATGTACAACTTACAGAAGATATAGCAGCCACGTCCTCCTTTTTCTTCTTTTCCCCAGACATTGTCTCACTCTGTATATTCTGTTTAACAGAACAATAGTAAACACAACACTCATTTTTTTTTCTCCTGAGCATGAATACATTTATTCATTGAATTTCAATCATGCAAGCTAAGCATTGCAGGCTTTGCATTGTACAGAGAAACATCAATAAATGTCACTTGGTCTAAAAGAAGGTATGTATTGAAAACTGAAAAGTTTAATTATAAATAAATAACCATATTATTGATAAGGAGGTAAAAAGAACAAACCAAAAAAGGCAAAATCTTAGCAAAATAATTATGTCCTAATTTGGTGTATGCTTAATGCATAAAATGATCAGCAGGACAAACTAGGAAAGTCAAAAGTTTAACTATCCCTCCATAAAATCATAATAGATACACAACAGCCATTCTATCTGGAAGTAGAGAGTTCCTGCCATGCAAGTGACTAATTTCTTCTTCTGATGTACATGATACGATCAATAATGTTGATGTGAGTTTCGGCAGGTATACAAAGATAAAAACACTACTGTGCCTATTGAGAGAGTTTTGGGACCTTCAAATCACTAAAAATATCACACGGCAATGCTGCTACTCCTAGGATACACATTGCATTTGTACATACCTGTGTATATGTAATGAAGGCATAACACTGAGGTGTTAGATGTGAGCCTGAGAGTTTAACCTGCAGACAAAAAAGGCTGCTGTTAAGCTTTGTTTTTTTTTTTTAGATATAAAAAAGTGACCATTTAAAGGGGGCGGGGGTACTTACCAACTTTTCCAAACGTGCAGGTACAGTTCCCATGTGGTTAGTACAAACCTGCAAATACTGGACATAAAACATACAATGTTAGCCAAGGAGGATAAACATTTTGCTAAACATAGCTAGAAACATCTTTCCAACCCATCAGGTTACAACTTATGTCATGTCACTGGACTGACTCACATATTTGAGAAGAGCGGTCAGAGTGGTGTACATCTTAGTGAGTTCCTTCAGTAAAGTGTCTATACAGCTTCCAGGGGGTAATGCAGTCTGGATGAGTTCATGGAAGGCAGTCAGTAATGTACCCAGCTGCAGAATGACAGCCTTTTCTAAAGGTTCTCTAGGATTTGTAGCTTGAGTACCATTGTCATCTGGAGAAAATAAAATAAAATCAATGCATCTTTAAGGATAATTCTGTGTTTTCAGTTCACATGGGTGCTATACTCTCAGGTATTGGTTAGCTTTAAATAAATATTACCTCCCCATTAGCCTGTACAACAGCCTGCTGGCTCCCAAATCAGCTAAATATCCCGTTGCCAAATACAAATCCACAGCCTTTTCTTTTTTAGCTGTAGCATTTCAGTGATAGTCAACCCAAACTCCCCAGCGCAGGCCATTGACCACTCTTATACCAAAAAATTTAAATAATGCAAACCTTCCCTGCTGGGAAAAGAACACTCTTATACAATGTTCATCCGCATACTGTCAGACAATGAAATGGACAAGACGGGAAGACAACATACCAAAGCCATTAGGAAAAAAATTGTGTTTGTTGCCCAAATGAGCAATCAAGCAAAAATATCTTCTAATATCTTTGCTACAAATGTGTTAAGTGTCTGTAACGTGAGCAATACACAGGTTCCCAGTAGGTCGTCAACCTATGTGATGTTTAGTATAGTTGAGGCTTGAATGTCATGGTGAGCTTTAATGGAAAAACGTTGCTGCTCTAGAAATGTGCATTGCCATTTTTGTTTCCATTTCCTATTGGCCCATTCTTTCTTTGTAAATAAGGTGAAAATAACTAAGTGTACCAAAAACCACTTATTAGAATGTGTTTTTCTCATTGCCAGGCATGCCAAAGCTAATTAGTAATGTGCACAAATAACTCATTTGTGAGTCAATGAATAGAGCTCAAAATCATGCAGAGTTAGGGAGTCTGAGAAGCAAACTATATAGGGAGAGAGACAGAGAACTGGAGAGAGCGAGGTGTGACAGATGTGGATTGGCAAAGTTAGAACAGGCATTAGCAGATTATAATTATTATGACACTACATAATGCTAGCTCTCACTAGACAGTCAACTCACCACTTTTCTTATCTGAGCCAGTCTGCGCTTTCAGTTTTGCAATTAGCCATTCCACCTCATCCAAAACCTTTGCTGCTTGACCTAAAACTAAAATCTAGACAAAGAAAGTCATGTTAAGAACTCTGGGCACTTGAAGTTCACCTGTGCCCAGACTATGGACATAGACACTCTTAACAAGCAGTAGAAGTAAAAAGCTATTTTTGATCTCTCTATTAGTGTTGAACGTGAAGTTGTTAAACCTCAAAGATCTGCAAGGAACACCACAGTGATGGTTGTTAACAGGTTACAAACACCTGCTGTGTATTTAAATTGAAAATCAAGATTTTGTTGCAGAAAACACAATAGTCCTAGAGAAAATCTCTTCATAATTTGTACAATAACAGAGATGAATGAGAGCTTGTTTTATTGTACATTACTGATTGTTCAGAATACAGTATGTGTATACGTTAGCGTGCATAGTCTGGACTTAACTTTCATACAATTTGCATATGATTTGTTTGATCTGTAAAGTGATTTAGCCATTGTGACCATCATAGTCTTGCAGTTTAGGCAAAGTCACATTGTCCTTGAATTTCATTAAAAATAAAAATGTGTCCTCTAGTAGTGAAATGCATGAATTTATCAGCCACAGACTAATAGCAGAAACTGTCCAGAAGACTGCATGGCTGGTAGTTTGGTTACCAGTATCTTCCAGCTGTTAGTAAACAGTCTGCACCCTGGAACGATAAACTCTATACCAGGGGTGTCAAACTCAAACACACAGTGGGCCAAAATTAAACTTAAAGTCACGTGCCAAACTTGAAACTGAAAAAGCTCTGCTACTACAATTCCCTGCGTCAAGAAAACAGTCCAATGCTGGGCTTAATGTTATGGAATGTTATGGAAGTGGCTGGAACTCCCTCTTCATTAAAATAGCACCGCTACTACATTTCCCTGTGTCCATAAAACAGTCCAATGCGGGGCCACGCATAGGCAGAAAGGCCGCTGGTCTATAGACACGAGTGATGCCGGGAATTGTAGTAGCCGCGCTATTTCAATTCAGAGGCGGGCCAGCTGCATTTCATATTTAAGACTCCTTTGGGGGCAAAAAAAGGATATTGGGGGTCAGAGTTTGACACCCTTGTTCTATACCATAGATAATCGTCATTCTTATAAACTGAAAGTCATGGTGTGAATAGGTGTAGCGTGGATGTGCATACAGTATAGTGTAGCTCAGGTGTATCTTTTGGTAATGAAAATATACCCATTCATCCATAAGATACTCACAGTTACAGTAGGAGCTGCAGTCTTTAGGTTGACAATATGGAAGTGTGAAGGTTTCTCTACTTCAATGTCCTACAAGAAAGAAACAACTTGAGTAAATATCCCAAAAATCCTAATACTTTTTTAAGACAAACATTGTAGGAAACAAAGCTTATATGATAACAAATTTACAATGGGTAGGAAACATCTCCCAGGAGGAGCTGTTTGAAAGTTGTTTGCATACTTATCCAGGATATAGTGCAATATATTAGAAATTATCAATTAATTTATTGTTAAAGGATGCACACACAGTATAGTAAAGATGCAGCTCATATCACCTGATCAATATCCCCGAGGTGGCCATGGATATCCTGGCAGAGCTCACGGAGTATGCTCACTGGACTCTTGAACAAAGCATGCATGCTGAACAGAAGAGTCATTACGCTTTTACAGAACTGGATATCCTCTGAAACAAGAAAAGCCAATGAAGGCACCCAGGAAAACTCTCCAGTGCCCACCCATGGATGGGAATAGTGTTTTACATTTTTGGAGACATATTTAATATAGACAAATATTAAATACATTTTTTCAATCTGGGTCTCCAAGTTAAAACTTCATCAAGGAACAACTGGCCTCAGTTAGAAAATTGTCTTACCATAACACAAGCTTGACTTTTGTGATATAGAAAAGCAATTAAGATTGGAAATACAGTCATGTGATAAATAGTACAAAGTACAGCTCATAGAAAGGCAAACAATAAATTTTCATTAAAACAGCGTCTACAGATAAAGGTGATTTACCTAAATAAAAACACAAGGAAATGTGAGTTATTAATAGTGTGTTCAACAAAGTTATCACTAGGGTTCATTTATAAAGCAGGGAATCAGACATTCCCTCCTGGGAATCTTCCAGGCTCAAGTTTTTCAAAAGCAATAATTAAATACCATCAGAGAATAATTGAGGGAATTTCAGACTTCCTGTTTTATAAATACAGCCCTAAATGTAATGGTGTACTTTGAATAAAGTCAGTACACCCTTGACCTCATAAACTGGTCCAGCCCTTTCAACAGAAATGAGTTCTTGTAGGCATCTCTCATAGCTGCCCACTAGTCCCTGACACGAACTCGAGTAAAAATAGGAAGTATATGTAACATTTTGGTTACAATATATTTGTGAGTTTTCATGTATACCTTTTCACAAAAATGTCCTACAAAATAGAATATAAATCAAGACTTTGACTTCCCCAATCCACTAACCTTCAATTCTTCTTTTTAAAGCCATTCTTTATTCGTTTAAATTATCAGGTTGAGATAATTTTTTGATTCACTCTTAACTTTTGACCTTACATTTTCTTCAAGAAGAATTAGATACGCTATGGAATTCATACTTGATTTGATATTTAAAGCTGCCTAGGGCCCGAAACAGCAAAGCAACATAAAACTTTACATTTCCACTGCCATACCCAACAGCTTTAATGAGGTTCCCTTCATGAAATTCAGTGTTCAGTTTGTCCCCTACGCTGGACAATTAACTCTTATTGACTTGAATTTATTATTCAACATAACCATTACTATATCCACAGCTCACAGTTCCCAATGATGGTCAGTGGGAGGAATATCAGCCTTACAGGTAGCCAAAAAGATCATTAATGTCAGTGGTAACTGACCTAAGGCACAAACTGCTCATTGCTCAAGGAACTCCCAGCAACCTCCGGAGGACCCCTGATTGGGAAACAATGTTTGCCTACTAGTTCAGTGGTAATCTGTATGTATAAATGGGACAGGTTTGATCTGTAAATTCCATCACTGACACCTAATTTGAAACACTTGATTTCAACTGAAGTGGCCTAAAATTGGACTCACTTTCTCATGATGCAAATATACATTTGCGTTAATGTACATTATTATTATTAATATTATTATTATTATTATTAAACTGGACTTATATAGCGTCAACATATTACGCAGCGCTGTACATTAAAATGTATACACAATGTTCATTTTTAAGTGTCATATTTTAAACTGTATCACTATTATCTGTAAATATTGTCTAAAGAGCAATTTCCAAGAGTTGTACTTTTATACATGACAGTATGTAGGCTATACAAAGTAAAAATGGCAAAGCAAGAGGTTGATAATATAGCCAGAGACAGGTTTCAAATTTTGGAACTTGTTTTTTCATTGTTAAACACCAATCAATGAGGCAGAAGCTAAATTATAATGCTGTCATACGATAGAATAGGAACACTGAACAAAGCACATTTTTTTAAAAATAAAAATCTTACCAAAACTAGTTTCTTTACAAACTTTAACAATCCATGACAACAACTGCACATACTAGAAAACAAAACCGTTTTGGGTTAGTGTAAATATTTCGAAGCCACCAAGCATTTACAAATTATGTAAAAATCTTTATGTTTGTTCTATATTTATTTTATTGTTTTCACACAGCACTAACAGATGACATCACAGACATGTGTTCCTTTGTTGTCAGCAAATTCTCTGACCTGCTGAGAAGAAGGTTCCAGAAAGCGGTACAGTATAGACAGGATGTTAACTAGCAGCACAGCTTCTTTGCTGTTAAACTCATCTTCCCCACAGCTAAGTTGGTTTGTAAGAGACCTCTGTGCAAAGAAAATACACATTTTATTACAATCAATATGCAAAACTCTTAACAGAATTTCCAACAACATAGAACACCATCCTTTGATGGTGTAATACTTCCTAAATTGATCACATACTACAAGTGCCTAGGTTTCTGGTCACCTGACTGTTTGTTGTTGAAAGTGGGAAACAAGGCAATAGGAATATATTGTTGTGACCCTTCTGAGGGGATTTCATCTCCTTTCCTGTCCCAGAGACAACTGAAGCTTATGCCTAATAGTACACCAAAACCAATTTTCACTTTCAAAATGATAAAAAAAAAAATTGATCCAAGGTGAAGGTCCAAGGGCCCAATATTAACCTCCCTAGCGGTACATTTCTCTCCGGTTTTAAAAGCGGTACATTGTTTTTCATGAAAATTTATTTTACAGTATAATATAAACAGTATGAGTATAATAAAGTTTGAAACACAAAATCATTTAAAAACAATAAATTAAAAAATCTTTATATTAAAAAAAAAAAATTATTTAAAAAAAAAAAAATACATATTTTACTCATAGTATTATACATACTGTAAAATAAATGTTCTTGGAAACAATGTACTGCTTTTACACATAAAAATCCAATGTATTGCATTCAATACAGTTATTTTGTATTGAATGCAATGCAATGGATTTTGAATTTTCCGCCCTGCCAGACCGGGACGTGCACACGCACCGACGTCACCGGGAACTCCTCCGGTGACTCATCGGAGCAGAAGCAGGAAGAAGAAAAAAGATAGAAGACGGATATTGCGGCGCTGGACAGTGCGGGACCCTGGCGGATCAGGTAAGCCCTCAATTTACTAACCTTCCCTAGGTGTTCCAACCCGGCTTGGGGTTACCACTTGTAGCAACTTTTTTCTACCTCAAGTCACTCTCGGGGTTACCGCTAGGGAGGTTAAGCAAGTTTGCTCTCAGATGTATATAGTTTGGACAAGATGTTAAAAATCAATTAAGTCATGACATGCATACAAACATATCTAATGAGAATTATAGTCACCTACTATCTAAAGAAAAACATTTGAAAGTGTGGAATATTGTGCAATGTTTAGGGCTTCTGAGCGGTCAATACTGATTAGTCAGTTAAGTGAATAACCGGCAGTAGGTCTGCTCATGTGCATTAGGTCTAAGAGAGCTATTAGGAGAAAAACCTCAATGGGACACCACAAACCTGCCAAAGATTCTAACCTTCCCCACTCTATGGACCTGATTTAATAAAGCTCTCCAAGGCTGGAGAGTATACACATTCATCAGTGAAGCTGGGTGATCCAGGAAACCTGTAATGGATTCTTTTAAAGTCATTTGCTAGCAAGTGTTTTTAATCCTGGACCAGATCCATACCAGGTTTGCTGGATCACCCAGCTTCACTAATGAAAGTGCATCCTCTCCAGCCTTGAAGAGCTGTAAAAAAATCAGTCCCTATATTTGTATTACTGTGGTTCTGCTGCAATGTTTTTCTGATGACATTTTTTTGACTACGTGCTCGCTAACATGAAACAAAGTGACATATCTAATGTGATAGGGCTGGGATTTTATTTAGGTTTTCATTGTATTCATGTCATTAGCTGAAAGCAGGTTAAAATGTACAAACATAATGTGGATTTTGGTGAATATGCCAGCAAGATATTATGAACTTTCTTGTGATAACTTTGCACCAGTAACAGATCCCTTTGTGTAGCATGTGATCCCAATGCCCCCTGGCCGATCCGGCCTAATCCCGGCTAGCAACTCGCGGCAGAGCCGGAAAAAACTACCCAAGCTGCTGGAGCTCCGGAGCCGCATGCGGCTCTTGAGCCTCCATGTTGTGGCTCCCTTCCCTATTTACTAGTTAACACTTCGGCCGCCTGGGTAAATAGGGAACATTCCCTCTTCTCTGTATGCATTGCAGAGGAGAGGGATTTCCCTTCAGGGGGCTTTCCTGGTGGGGGTGGAGCCATTAGGGCAGGACTCAAGAGAGAGTCCAGCCTGGTGTGCTCCTGCCTAACCCTGAAAAGGCCTAGTGGCCAAAAAAGTTTGCTGACCTATGGTGTAGACAAAAAGCCTTAGTGTTATGGGATGAGGGTTTCCTGCATTCTTTGTGTACTTTCTACTAGAATAAATGTAATCACATTATAGAAACATTTTTAAAACATACTTGAAACTGGGATATCAGAAAGGCAGCCTTTTCCATGACATTTGTTTCCCCAACCTCCTCTTCGCTGTCATTATCTGAAAAAAAAAGGTTGTCAGTTCACAGATGACACAATTGTTAAAGTTATGACATACTATAGTTTGAAGAGGTTTAGAATAGCTGCAACACATTCTTTGTATTAAAGTAATACATTATATAGAAAGTGCGACTTGTTAGAGTTTAAAGCAGACTTTTAATCAAATGTAACCTTGCTAACAGTTCTAACAGGGTTCATAAATGAAGAATAAAAGATAGGTAAAATGTTTATCTTTCCTGGAGAAAATATTGCACCTCAAACCCTCCATGTCACCAAAAAACAATTCTTCTTTACTTTCAAAGAAGAGGGTCACATATCTGATTGGGCGATCCCTTTGTTCCATAAATCAAGATGATTAGATGGCTTTCAGACATTTGGTCGGCATTTGGCACTGCATTTTTCCAGAAAAGGTATTTTATCCTCTTTACTCTTTAGGAAAAACTGTATAAAATAATTTAAACATAAGACCAAAAAATATTGGTAAATATAGTTAGTTAATTAAAAAATGATAATGTACCTAAATAATGCAGTTAAAATCGTAGAAACAAATCCCATAGACAGCAAAGTTTTAGATGCTTTATTATTGTTGGTAGGTCTTGATTTCCCAGCTTTTTCTTTTAGGATATCAGCCAGTTTGCTGTAGCATTTGAAAATTCCCATAATGTCTTCAAACTTGCTTTTACTGTAAATACAAAGGGTGAACACATATGAGCAACATGCTGCATGAAACACAAATTAAATTTGCTAGAAAACATGTCAAAACTATCTTTATTTTTGTGAAAATGAATACATAATATACATCTTGTATTTATCTCATTTCTAACTAGTAACTGATGCATGGTTCAAATCATCGGTACTGCTTGGGGCAATATGCTGTAACACTTCAAGAATATCTATTTTTTTTTCTGCCTGTGTCCTATTGGGGAGATTTCTCTTAAATTCCTATTTGAGAGACAACAAAGACGTAATAGGAATATAAAAAGTAGACAGCTTATCTTACTTGAAGTTTGCGATCGTAAAATTGTACTCAATCAACACTTCACATACTCCCATAACCAACACAGCATAGGTATAATTTTTCATCCCAACACTGGAATTTGGAGCAAAATCAGCTGACTTGTCCTATTATGGTGGAAAAAAAAGCACAGTGAATATCAATTGTAGCAATTAAAATTTAAGCTTATGATTTCATAAAAGAGCTTTACCAATTCAAACTCTTCCAGGTCACACTTAATCATTCTTCTTGTAATAGATTCCAATATTTCATCAATTTCTTTTCGACATGCCATACAGTCATCATCATCATTCTCATCTTCCATGCCACGCTCCTGCAGTAAACTGCTCCTTTGCTTATACCAGTTCAGGCAATTGTGAATACTGCTCAGTAGGTGAGCCTAAACAACAGGAATGTTAGAATGTTAGGAGCTATTTTGAAGGGAAAATTCGACATTTTCAGCTGTTCATAACTGCTACATGTGTGTTCAGGTTGCACACAAGCAATAATTTGCCACTCCTGTATTCAAAATGTATATAGTCTTGCTTACCAAAGGTTCTTGTAGTATAATCTGCTCTTTTTGTGCTGTGATACACTTCTCAAGCTTCACCGGTGGCAGAAGGTCAGGCTCTGGTTCATAATATTTCTTCAACTGTACAAAACAGAAGTAAATATGCAACGACAGAGAACACCAAAAGGTCATACACAAAATGATATAGAGAATTTATTTTTGCATTATGTATTGGGTTTTAGATCTAAATAGTGCGCTGTTCAGTTTTCTCAAAAGTTAAATCAATAACCTGGTAGCTGATGCTGATACCTATAGTGTAGATGTGTCATACAAGTTAATCAGGAGTGAGGAGAACTACAAGCTCATTCACCTTCACTGCTGGCTTTGCTTTTATTAGGCATGGTAGTATTTAGCAAGCTACATCCTGTGAACACAAAGACACGTTTACATTAACGTGCTGGATTTCATTAGTGACCATTTTTATTTTTTTTTGTATGCATTCTATACATGACACCACATTTTGATGTGTTTTTATCTACTGGTATGACCTCGCTTCACAAAATGCATTATTCCAATGCATTTTCTATGTATTGTCAAAGACTTTATTGAGCCTTTCAAACCCTTTACAGCAGCTCAAAAAAGACAGATCCAATATATTTCCTAAACACACTGCAAAGCAGCAAGCATGTAAACAGCACTAATTAGATTACATTAAATGTGTTAAAATGCAAAGGCGCCCTAATGATTTACTACAGTACTTTCAATAATTCCATAACCCACTTTCAGCTTTGTTCTGAGAGTACTGATTTAACTGTAAACACAGCAAGTCTCAGCAAGTATTCTCTATCAATAGATGAAATCCAGTAAACTGCTAAGCATCAAGCAGAGGCTGTTGAAAGCAGATGTATACTATAGAGACTACATAAATAAATTGTCAGACATCCACATAAATATAGACAAAATAATAGAAAAGAAATCTGGATTTTAGCTGGAAAATCAGAATATTGCACCAAAAGAGAGACATACCTGAGACATCAGCGTCTGCATGATGGGGCTGGCCAGTTGGGAGTTCCGTCTAAGTACATCATAAAAGCCCTGACATAGGGAGAAATATAGATAAAGTTAGGCTCATAATATATAAATATATGAAACAAATTAATTCAGACTGCCAAAGCATGAGAAACCAGTAGTACAATTAAAAATACGTAAGTAGTGATAACTATAAGAACATTACATCATACAGTAGACGTCTAATATCTTCTTGCTGACTCAGACTTCTTCTCAGACAGCCCAAAATCTCCAGGCAAAATGCTTCATTTGCAGCAGAGTTGTAGCGAGTATGGACATCCACCAGAACCTACAAATTCCAAAGACAGCCATGTAAAACTGACTATAAAAGGTTGACGTTAATGATACAATTTATGGGTATTGTTTCATACCTGGCTTGCACCAATGGCCTGGCTGCATTGAGAGGAGGACAAGCTTCCAAGGACCTTAAAATTCTTCAGTAAAAGCAAGAAACCAGCAACAGCAGACTTCCGGGCCTCTATTTGACTTAAATAAAAAATGAAAACCAGTAAGTGGAGATATTTTTCAATGTGAATTTTATTTTTGTTCACATGGGCAGAGTTTCCCTCACAATTTAAATAAACTTTCATATCTCAAGTGAATCTAAAGGAAATTAGGTAGTCCGCTGATTTTGTCAATTTTGTTTAGTTTTAATTTGAGTGGATATGTTTGGGAATATAGATCAACAGTACACAAATTATTTTGTCTGTTTATTCAGAAAAGCAGAATATTTTGCACGTGTATGCAGTGCTTTGAGACTTCAAACTGATTATTTATCCGAGTATCAATCAGGTTAGAGGGTTAAATTTTTTTTTTTTGCTTTGTTTGTGATTAACTCACATTGTGGATTTTATATAGTAACTGACACAATGCTACCTAAGCATATGTTGTCCTATTTGCATTTATTAAAATGTGCCTTTAAATTGCATTAATTATGTACCTGTCCTGACTTACATGCAAATTTAAGTTAAGAACAAACCTACAGTCCCTATCTCGTATGTAACTTGGGGACTAACTATATACGTTCACTTCCTGGGTGGCATACAATATGAGGGGAACTGTTTTTCTAGAAAAGCAGCGGGAGGCTAAAACCCCAGTCAGATTTTTATTTCTGTGTACTACTCAGGCTCTCTGCTTGTCCTACCTGCAAAGCTTTGAGTAGACCCAACACTGTGGAGAACGGTAGCTGGAACAAATGGTCAAAAGCTGCAGTCAGTTTAGAAGCCGAGTTCTGAAGAATGAGTGGTGTAGCATATACAATATCAGAAAGAAGATCTGTAAAACAATTTTAACATGGTAATACAACTTGGAAATTATATCAATAGTTTGCAACATACATTTGAAAGAAAAAAAAATATCCCCATTAGACTATGTTTTGTAAAATGTAATTATCACCAACAGGGACTGATCTAAAACAATTTCACATATACAATTACTTAACACACATTTTGGTCCTAATTGCCAAAGTTAAGGGTTTGTTTACTCAGATAGTTAGTTTGTTGTATGTTACGGCTTACTGGGTGCTGCTCACTCGCTCATTAAACCCGGTGACATTTGCCAGTGGCTTTGAAAGGGAATTTGCAAGCAAATGCCTGGAAAGCATGGGAAAGTAAAACAGCATTTGCCAAAGTGACCCCCCCCGCCGATGATGCAATGTCTAATATGTGCCTAATTACTCCATCCTTGCCATGTTCTCCTAGTCTTTAAATCTATGCCCATCTTCACTGACCAGGTTTGGATGAATCTACTCCTGTACATGCCTGTGGGAGCAACTGCATTCTAGTACGGAATTCTGCCGAGAATGTAGGCTGATCAAAGCATGTGTACAGAAATTTAAAAAAAAAAAAAAAACACACACACACAAACAGGCAGGTAGAAAGCAATTTTACAGAAGAGGCTTCATGGAATCATGAATAATAAAACAAATTATTACAATGTGTTACAATGTTTAAATTTACCTGTGGCTAACAGCTGCAAAAAAACATATAAGGCAATAAAGCCCTAAAACACCCAGAAAAGAATCCTTATTTTCACAAGTTATATGACTGCGTGCAGTAATATTTAAAAAAACACAGATATATGATATGACTGGAAAAAATTCTAATCTTTGTAATTTATAAATCAAGCAAATTATCTTTGTTTCCTAAATCTGTCTCCACTGCTTCTGCTGTGCACTTCCCAATCCCAAACATTGCGTTCATAAGCCAAAATAATAGGCTGTCAAAGGACACAACAGACTCACATCATGAACCTGTTTAAATGTAACACAAACTAGAGCTTTTACTCTTATTGTACACAAAAAATCACAATGATTAGTTTGTTTTATTACCTATAAAATGGCATGTCGGAGATGTGGCTTTTGTGATGACTCGATTCAAAACTTGCTCTAAAATCACATTCCTTATCGCTTCATGAACCTAAAAGAAAAAATGTTAAAAATATATTGTTGCAAAGCAGGTAACAAAGAAAGGTATGCACTTAATATTTTCAAAAAGTGTTATTTACAAAATGTTAAAAATATGTGTGCAAGGACTGCTATACCTTAAAGGCCTCATGTAAAATATTTGATCCTAGTTGACTGGCCTGTTGACTTGGTGATTTTGAAATTCCTGCCGACATCTCTGAGATTTTTGCTCCTGGAATAGCTTTCGGGCCATATGAATCCATTAAGAGAAACCCCAGCTCCACTAATCCTTGGGTGACATGGTCCCAACCAAAAACACTGTGGAGGCAGAAAGTAATATAATGAGGTAACACAAATGGATCTGTAATTACATGTAGAGAAAGTACCAATATATTCAAATAGTCTGTTACCTGTTTTTTACAATTTCCAGAAGCATAGAGGAGACACACGTGGGATGTGGGACCAAATCTTGGAGAAACTTTGAACCTTGTTGAAACTGGATGTCTTTAAAACCTTTTACGATAATAGCTTTCAGGAAATCAAAAACCTGTATAGTAAAACAAGCATATATCAAAGACTAGAACTATATACACAGTTACTGATGCAAAGGTGGAGCCACTGAAATGATCATTAACAATTTATTAATTGCTGAAAAGGAATAGGTGTAAAAAGTAGAAATCTACACACAAAAAGTAATTTGGGAAATGTGGTATAAAATAACAATACCTACCTGTTTTTCAAATCTGTGTATTCTTGACACAGACAAAAGGAGGGCAACACTAAAAGGGCATAAAAACTTGCTTGTCTCCCCCTGCTGAGCAGCCTGTTTTAAAATAAAGCAGGAGACAGGTTAGTCAATGACTGTGTTATGTTTTAAATACTACATGCAATTAATGTAAATACCGTATTTTTCGGACCATTAGACGCTCCGGACTATAGGACGCACCAGGTTTTCCGCACGGGAAAACAAGAAAAAAAAAAAGAAATAATTTGGCAAAGATAACCATTGCGCAACATAAAACATACTGTGTGTATATATATATATATATATATATATATATATATATATATATATAATCGTTAGCTGAGGTATCACTGTATACATGTACAAAGAACAAATATACCTGTGAAAAGGACACATTGCATTATTTATGCATAAAATATAATTCTAAATGGTGCTCTTTAAAATGGAATGCTAAGGTCACTTACTCATCATTTGAAGCCTCTTGCATTAACTTCTGATCCAGATCATTAAAAACTGTAATAATTCCCTCCAGTATGATCCTTTTACTGCCCTGTATTAATGCAAGAGAAAAATAAAAAATATCTCATAATAAGGGAATTAAAAACTATATATATTGCTTATATTCTAGTGAATTCTGTTACACTATCCTCAACTGTTCCCATGTTACATGCAGTAAAAAGCCAAAATATGGCATTACCTTGGCAGAAAGAAGCAGAAGTTGGTAAACCAAAGGCGGCATTTCTTGGAGGTCCATCTTAGCTAACAGCCTTAATACTTTCTCCACTACAAACTGTAACTCTTCTGTACTTAATAATACATCTCTGAAATATAATACATTAAAAAGACACCTTGACAATATTATTAATGCAAAGAAAAATCTATACAAACAAAGGAATTTCCACAGCAAGTCCATAGCAAAAAACAACCAAAACATCTTCTCAACCAAGGTCTGACTAAAAGGGCAAACAAGCAGCACATGTACCTTTGTCTGTAATCTTCCACAGCAAAATAACAAGAGAAAGAGCTATGTGCACCAGTCAGCTCAGATATAAAAATGACTATGGACAACTAGGACTTTTAATGAGGTGTGGGTTCTAAATGTGGACCTGGGAAAAAAGGCTTTTCCCACACCAAGTTCTACAACCTCTCTGGGGTCTAGAATAGTACCTAAAGCATACCTAAACTCAGAATTTTCAATTTAAATAAAAGAGTAGACAACCCTTTTATGTAAGGTAAAAATTCTGTTTGTTTGCAACACCCTTTAAAAAAAATAAATAAAAAAAAAATAAAAAATTTCAGCACCGTCCCTTCAACTCTTGGGTGCTCCTTCTGCGCATGCCCGAGCACCTGAAGACACCCCTTTCATCAAAAGGGGAAAAATTGATGATCTCCCAAACTACATCACTCGATCTACCGCCTGTGTCCGTTGATGTAGGAAGAAGAACCCAGAAGAAGGGAAGATGGCAGCGCCTATTGCGCCGACCTGAAGACGGATACCGGGACAATGCGAGACCCGATGGAAGAAACCTCCAAACTGATCGACTGCTCTGCGGGATATAAGGTAAGTGTATTTTTTTGGGGCAGTTTTGAGTTCACTTCCTCTTTAAGTAACAATACCAACAGCCTTACAGTAATAATACCAACAGCCTATATATTCTTACCTGAACATTGAAGTAAGAAAAATTACACATTTTGGGTCCCATCTGATAGAGTAAAACAGAAACACATGCTATCAAAATACACACTGCATCTGCATCATTCTAAATATATAATGGACATATTATTGTGATTGTTCCCTAACAGTGTTGCTTTAGGAATAGCTTTTTATTTGATTATCATAAGTAACTCAAATAAGTATTATTGAATTTATTGAATTGAAATATTAAATAAAAATGTATTGCCCTATGTATTACAGACTATTTCACTATATATGTACGGATCAAAAATCATATATAAAATCCTTTAATAGAATTCATATTGGGCCTCAACAGAAAGAAAAAATATAATCGAAAAAATGCATCAGTAACACGCAAACATGAACAAACAAAACCCTTACCTGCTAGAACACAGACTATTTATAATCTGCTTCTTGCACTCCTCTCCTGTTAGTTCTCCTTTGAAAAAGAAAAGAAAAATAAGTGTGTTAAAAAAGTGAGGCTGGAAAAAACAATTACTGATTAGTATTTTGTGCAACACTGGAAATGAACTTGTATTATGATTAGCCATCAGTCTTTATGGTTTTCCCCAAAATGCAAACAGCATTTCTATATAAAGCTTTCTTCTATAGTTAGATTAGTGAAGATGTAAGGAGGTGGGTCCTTAAGTACAGAATAAAAATATATTTTTATTGAGCTCCCTCAGCGATTCCGACATCATTTTTTTTTTTTGTGACATTGAGGTTTTCAGTCATCTTCACTGACTGAGCCAGGTTAATTTCCCTCCAGCACATGGGCACAACTGTTGAAGTATTTTGATTGGAGCACTTCTGGGTGCAGGTTGAGGACTATAAGCCACTGCCCCACTATAAGCAACAGGGTTGTCAGCCCATTGTGTGTTAGCTGTTGGGCTGCCCCTAAATGACAACAAAATGAGCTTGCATTGCAGATATGTGCTAGTCATTGATCCAGTTTTATTTACCACAGCTATTGGTTCACTAGCCAAAACACTGGGCCCTGTATGAACAGCCATACTTAACCTTGGTAAAATATAACCACACAATCTCCTAGAGGTCAATAAAATACTGTACAATTGCTTGCCTGGTACAAATAGAATGAAATGTTTAGGAAGGTAACAATGTGTTGTTTGGTAAACCATAAGGTAATTTAATGTATGACCAACAAAAGGCAACCAAGCTCTATTAGGGTTTAGGTTTAAATGGTCAAAGTTACCATTGCCATAGACTAATGTTTCCTTTGACGAGAGAGCTTTCAGCACATTAGGGAACAGTTCCAAAGACTTCCCATTGGACATGCTTCCCGATTTCACTGCTTCAACATACAAGTTAGCCAAATCAAGAACGGATGCCCCTGGTAAGTGGTGAACCTGAAAAGAGAAGATAAGTAAACCATATAAACAAAAGGTATGCAGCATAGACAGTATATTCCATTTGACTTTGTTTTTTTGTAAGAATATTCCGCACCAGAAAAGATTTGCTTTCTGTCTTTCTATTTTAGAGCACCACAGTTTTTATTTCTGTAGCCTTGTGATGTAAAACCAGTAATTTTGTTTTTTAACTAAACTGTGTGTTTTAACAACAGGAACACAAACAAAAACTAAAGGTTATTCCCTGGAACACAAGACAACCCCCCCCACCTCAAAATAAATACATCTGGCAAGTTTAGATATATTGTTTACAAAACAAATTAACCTTTCTTTGCAGTCCAGCAACATCTTGAAACCATTTAAAATTACCTTACCTTGTCTCACTTGCTGCCACCTCAAATAATTACATATTCTGCTCTGCCCACATTATACAGAGCCTGGCTTGTTACCATTCATTAAGAAAATTACACAGTGGGACCATTACCTCTGACAACTATGTCAGTCAAAGAAAACATTCCCTGCTGTTTATTAACAAACACTGGGGTCTATTGTTAATTAACACAAGCAGGAAGCATTTCTTTTGGCTAATTGATGTTAGGGGTGGAAATGTTTCTTAAATGAATGGTGGTGAGCCAAGCATGATCACACTGAAGCGATCCTGGCGTACACCAATCCAGGTTTTTTCATGGAACCAGCATATCCTACCATTTTTTTTTTTATTGCAAAATTATTTTTTTTTTAACAACAATATTTTTTTCCAGAAAGGGACAGGGACAGGGACATTTTTTTCCATAAAGGGACATTTTTTTGCAGAAAGGGACAGGGAATGACCCTTCTGCAATAGTTCCTTCTACCTGCCTGATCACTCCAGCTATCTGGAAAAAAAGCAGAGCTACACATGTGCAGGTTTAGGCTGCCAAGCTACCTGGCAATCCCAGCTTTCCCTGAACATGCTGGGAATAAATAAACTCCACAGGAATCATGTCATTCTGGCCTGACCAATGAAAATAGTCATATATTTGACAGGAGGAGAAAGATGAAAGTACTCTGGGAGGGAATGGGGACATGTGAATATAGCGGGTTTAGTTTCACTGTTAAAGAGGAGGTAAACCCAAAAACAACCCAAAACAAAAAAAATACACTTACCTTCAATCCCGCAGAGCAGTCGATCCTGAGTTTGTCCCACTTTGTATAATATATATAAACAGACGGTTTGTTTGGTGTTAGGCCTGGTCACATGAATGGTTTCTAACAGCTGATGCCATGTTTTTGTTGCATTTGACAGCCCAAAAACCACCAAGCCCTCTCAGGTGGTACCAAGCGGTACCACAGTTCTGCCATCCGTGCGAACATGTCTGTACAAAATAACCATCAGGAACAGTGTATGTGTGTATGACCACAAGGAAGTAAGACACCTTCTATTAGAAACACTACGAAGCAGATGACAATAATGCAACAGATAAAATAAGCAGGAACTGTAACCCAGAAAAATTAAATGACAAAAAAAGAAAACACATAACAGACACTCGAATATTGTATTTGGGTATTTGAGTTACTTATCCAAGGTGAAGAAACAGAAAAGCCTCGGGCTGCATAGCGGTGATATCTGTAAAAATAAAAAAATACATATTTTACCTCCAGCATTAGAAGCCCCACAATCTCTGAAGCCACTTCTCTTTGTAGATCTCCGGACTCGACAAGTTCTATGCAGTGCTTATAGACTGCTAACCTCCGGCGAACAGAAACATCCTCTGTACATGGAGACCCTGGCAAGAAAAATAAAAAAAAAATGGTGCTCACAGGAAATAACGTAAATGCAGGCAGAATGAGCAAATGTTAGGAAATATCTTATCCCCAATAATACACAAAAAGAGGGATCTTTCTCAGGTTCCAGGGGTGCTTCCTCTTAAATAAGTGTCTTCCAACTTGTTGTTTGACTATATGAACTGTGATGTGATAATAAAGTTTTGAGACATGATATAACTACATGCTTGAGCTACTTGTGTGTTATTCACTGCTCCCAACGCGTTGAAAACAGAGGTCATGATAGAGGGATAAACTGATCTGGGATCAGCAAGAAATCGCCTTAACAGTTCTCATCCAAAGTGTATGGCAAACTCTGCCTTCTGAGACAGTTGGTAACACTTTTTTACATGAGGTTATTACTAAGGATGGCCAACCGAAATGCACAAGAGATAATTTATAGGCAAATTACCTATTATAACCAACTCAAACGTTACTTCACTTGTAAAAAGGGGATAAAGAAATGAGACCATGTGATTTTAATTCTTGTCCATTTAAATAAATGTTTTTAAAATAACACATACTGCTCATATTATTTCATACCTTTGAAAATACTTCGCAGCAGTGCTCCAGACTCTTTTCCTTTAATTGCATGCTTTGTTATTAGGGCTGCAAGCTAAAACAAAAAAAAACATTAAACTTATTAAACTTTATTTTTACTAAAAAAAAAAAAAATGTACACAATGTTAAAAGTTATTCCAGGGAAGTTTTATTGAAATTGGGAAGTTGAGGGGACATATGGATTACATAATACTGGTTCTGAATATTTATGCATTGGATTTAAAGAATCCATTAAAAATGATAACTCTACAGTGAACTGGTCCTCAAATGAAGGTGTGTTTGTTCAATCTGATTAGATGGTGACAGCATTAAGGATCAGTAAGGACCATTTCAGACCCGCAGCATTTTGTCACGGCTCAACTGGGATCTCTACCTCAAGTGAATAGCAGAGGCTGAGAACCATATTTTGCCTGCAGCTGCGACACAGTTCCCAAAAGTGAAAAGTGGGTTTTGACTGTGTGCTTGTTGCTTGAAGATTTGCACTGTGGCTGCAAAAAATGTGGTTACCTGCAGTGCTGTTTGCTGCTTCCGAGTGAACAGCAGCGGTTTGGTGTATACCCGAGAGTTGCCTGCCATGCAGTTTTGCACAGCGGGTGTGAAACGGCCCCAAGTGGCCTCATGTACAGAGTGCCGGAAGTACAATGAGATGAGAAGATACATAGTTATGTTTAAAACAAAACAGATCAAATTGAATCAGAAGACATCAATGAATGATCTGCACCCCCAGAATCTCAGAGTAGTGCAGGTGGATTATAAGGTGCAAATTACCTCTGCGTTTTTTACTGTCTGCAGATACTTCTGAAGCCCCTCGGATTTCTTGTCACTGGCCAGGGAGAGGATTTTTTGATCCATTTTTTTTTTATAATGAAGCCCCTGAAAATATACTTTGGTGTTAGTGCATTGCATCATCAACAAATAGCTGCAGGACAACATCATTGTCATATCAAGCACAGTGATTCCCTTACATCATAAAATGACCCTATATATAAGATATATATACAGAATGAAACCAAGACAGATGGAGGGCACAACAACCAGGATAGATGGAGATGCCATAATCAAAGTTGGATAGAGGATTCATAGACACAACAGATGGAGGGCTTATAACCAGGACTGATGGAGGGAAAATAGCCAGGAGAATTGGGCGGTCACAACCAGGATAGATGGAGGGCTCAGCTAGAAGGGGTGGAGGAGTCACAGCCAGGACAGATGGGGGCACCACATCCAGAATGGATGGAGATGCCATACTGAAGTTAGATGGAGAGGTTTTAGGCAGGGCGGATGGGGGAGGCAACAACCAGGATGGGTTGGGACACCATATCCAAGTTGCATGGAGAGGTCATAGCCAGGACAGATGGGGGCACCTCAACCAGAATGGATGGAGACATCATACTGAAGTTGGATGGAGAGGTTTTAGGCAGGACAGATGGGGGCACCACAGGTGGAATGAATTGAGACGCCATATTGGAGTTGGATGGAGGGGTCAAAGCCAGGACAGATGTGGGGGGGGGGGCAACAACCAGGATTGGTTGGGAGACCATATACAAGTTAAAAGGAGGGGTCATAGCTAGAATGGGTGGAGCCAGGATAGATGGGGGTGTCAAAACCAGAATGAATCGAGGTGCCATATATGAGTGTAACCATAGTCAAAAGGTCAACCATAATGGAGGGGTCACAGTGAAGATGGAGGAGGTCACAGATAGGATAGGAGGGGTCTCTGCCAAAATTAAGGGGGTTGTGGTGATGACAGTGTGTGTGTGTGTGTGTGTGCCGTACCAGTGCTCCCTCTACCTTAGCAAATCACCATCCCCCTAGTACATACTACTGGCCAGTACC
Source organism: Pyxicephalus adspersus (assembly GCF_032062135.1). NCBI lineage: Eukaryota > Metazoa > Chordata > Amphibia > Anura > Pyxicephalidae > Pyxicephalus > Pyxicephalus adspersus. Next base: position 147,545,329 of record NC_092859.1, read on the forward strand.
CAGCACTGCCGGGATTCAATGAATTCCCATGCACCCTATCCTGACCAATCAAGATGGCCAAAGATCCAAAACTAGGAAGAGGACCAGATGAAGATGGTGATGGAGCGAGGAGGGGTGAGTGTAAAAAATATTGCAAAGTTTATTAATTTGCAGCAGGGACATTGCCTGTCCATTCTGCAATAAAAAATTTGGGTTGTGTTACATGCACTTATACACAGCAAAGAATACTTGTCTAATCAAGACAATTGGGGAATCTTTGGCCCCCTTCTGAATACACTGAACATTCCCCAGCTGGAGTAGAAGGTGGAGTGGTAAATCAGAATAATCAGACTTGCAGTAAACCGCAGGGGTTTACCATCTGCTCAACCAGTTTCCAAACAACTCTATTCAACTGAATGGGGGCAGTGGTTAATCATTCTGTGCAGGCATTTGTACACAGTTGCAGAGGGATTGCTGCACTTATCCTGGAGGGGAAATGTTGCTTCTGGCTATGTGGTTACTATTCCTGCTCCGGAGAAATACCAGCAACCTCATCTACCTGCAGTGCAGTTTGATGTGGTAGATTGCAGTCGCTTGCTACACGCCCAGGAGCGGCTGACCATAAGATTTATAGACCACACATCTGGAACAGATTTGTTATGCAGGAAATTTACTTTTCTATTAATATTGTTTTTCCCCTGTGGGAGATCTGTGTCAGAGATGACCACTGAGTATTTTGTCCAATCTGACAATATACACAAGCATTCAAGTATTGCTCAGATCGTTCACTGGGCAATTCTCGTATGATCCAAAGGTCGAATCATTTAGGTGTATATACTTCCCCCACCTCTTAGATTGTAAGCTCTTCTGGGCAGGGTCCTCTCCTCCTCCTGTGTCACTGTCTGTAGTCATCTGTCATTTGTAACGCCTATTTAATGTACAGCACTGCATAATATGTTGGCGCTATATAAATCCTGAATAGTAAATATAAGCAGTTTGAAACTTCATACCTCTTTAAACTTCATACCTCTTTAAGAAACTTCATACCTCTGCTGCCTTTTATGAGAACTAGACAACAGACACCAACATCCTACAGTAGATAGAGAGATTGATCAGTTTATTACATATTCACATATACGGTATGTGGTGCTGCTCTCATTGTTGACATCACTCCTCCTCTATATAAGTTTGCACACCTGGGCTGATTTTAGCAACCTTTTTAGGTCAGAGTTTCAGTCCAGTGGACATTTATTTTCTATGGACCTACCTGATTTTATGATACCTCTATTTACACAAATATGAGGAACCTTTCATTGCCTTCAAATCCCTCCGCAGTTCTTGTCCCACTTATCTTACTGACCTGGTAGAAAAATCCCTCGCCTAGCTTCTCTCTTCGCTCCTCCAATGACCTACTAATGACTTCCTCACTCATAACCTCCTCACACGCACGGCTTCAAGACTTTTCTAGAGCTGCCCCAACTCTCTGGAATGGTTTTCCTCATCCTATTCAGCTTGCTTCTACTTTCTGCTCATTTAAAAGAGCCCTTAAAACCCAATACTTCAATCTCACCTACCCATCTTCTTCAGTCTCCTAAACCCTCACTACTTCCCACCATTCCTGATCCCCTCTTTTATTGTGTGCTGCTTCCCCCAACTTTTAGATTGTAAGCTCTTTGGGGCAGGATCCTCTCCTAATCCTCCGTCGCTGTCTGTCAACCCCCTATTGAATGTACAGCTCTGCGTTATGTGTTGGCATAATGCAAATACGGTTTATAATTATACCAATGCAGTGGAGATATCCACCTAATGTATGGATTGCTGGGGTGTGATCCTTTTATGAAACAAAGAAATATATATGATACCAATACATGGTCTCCTTGATTCAAATTATTATTAATAATATTAAACAGGATTTATATAGCACCAACATATTTTGCAGCGCTGTACATTAAATAGGGATTACAGAAGGTCTTTATTATTCTAGGCATAGAGAAAGGTGAGCAAAGGATTGATGTAACGGTCCATTTTATACATCACAATCAAGATCTGGAAAAGGGGATCACATTATATACATGTCAATATGACTGATCCCACAATACTCCATAGCTTCGGCTAGATGACACTGTGAGAGGTTTGTTGTACTTTGTATTGAGATGTTCATATATAAAACCTATTGACATTTTATTTTTACATGAGAAATTTTGAGTAGTGCCTTTCAGATCGTGGTTGAGATATACACTTGTTTGCACAGGTTTTATAGGTGATAGGCATATAACAAAGGTCAGTCTTTAGCTTTCACTCAAAAGCAATAGATCTAAAGTAACTTAACATTGTGTCGAAGCAGTGCAAAAATGAGAAAAATAAAAACTTTTTGGATAATCTGTCTTGACATCTATAATAAAATGCTTGAAAATCCTGGACTCCTCTTGGTTACATTATATGATTAACTGGTCTCTGTGACAAATGAAACAGTCAATGCATGTGTTCTTTCATCCCACCGCAATGCCAGATTTCACCATCAGGTGGCACTGCATGTAAACCCCAATATATTTGTTGTGAACCCAGACTCTCCAGCTCACACTAAAAATGTTTTATGGAATCAACATGAAAAGCTACACTTTTTAATTTAATTTCATCATTTACCTTTTCTATTCAAAGCCTCAAACTTAGGCCTAATTAAATCTTTAGGTGAAAAGGCTTAAGTGTGGCTGGCTGTTCCCAGATCTATACCAAACTGCTATTGTACCTAGGCAAAGCAAACCTTATTGCATGTAAACATTGTTGTGCAGTTCTTCCTCCAGAGAGGAAAAAGAAAATTCCCAAAAGCAACTTTGCTTTTTGGAACTGCACTGCAATCCACCACACACACAAAATGCTTCCCAATTGCTCCCATTCACTTGAACAGGACAGCAATTGAGCCTGTGGCAGAACGCTGAAGTCAACCACAGCTCTTGCTTCTGGGATTTAAATTTATTAAAAATCTTGGACAAAGTGGTAGGATGAAGTCTATTCTAAGATAACCAATCCTTGGCATGAAAAGTCCTAATATGTTGATGTATGGACTGTTAGAATTTTCTGCATAAAATGCACCCAAATTGTGACACCAAATCGTCATTTAGAAAATTGGGAGAAATTTTTCAACAGTTGCACAAATGCACCAATGTGGCACCATTATGATCCCCTTTTCTAGTCTGATAGATGTCTGCTCAACTTAGACATACAACTCTTTATTCATACAGCAAAGCATGAGAATTCTGCACCGATGAGTCTGGCCATACTTGGAAGTTTGGACCCCCTATAGCCAAGGTGTTGGAAGACCCAATTAGCTTAGTGTGCTGCCAGTGAGGACTGCTGAGTATAAACGCCCCATTGTGTTCTCTTTAAGACAGCAGACGCCAACCGATGTCCCACGGCTCTGGCCGGTGCGCCCTCCAGTGGGTTCAGGGGAAGGCCTGAGCCGTGGAGTATGTCCCCTGTACGGATCACAGGCTCAGAGTGTTGGGCGGGTTGTGTCCAGAGACTCAGACTTGCGATGGGGGAGTGGGTCGGTTCTGGTGCCATGATGTCACTATGGGGGACGTTTCTTCCCCTTTGAGTGACACACAGCTCCCCGTGCATGCGCGGTCTGGAGTCCACAGCTTTAGGATGTGTGCGCGGTGGTGACTATGAAACACAATTTAGTTCTGTTGGAATAAACAAAGGCAAGTGAATGCCATCTAAATCAAACAAATGAAAAGTATGGAACTATTTGAGCATTATTTTTTACGAACACATTAACTCCCTTCACATATTAAACAATTAGCTTTACAAAAAAATTTTTTAAAAAAATACTTCTTTAAACCTGTTCATGTTGACCGCATTGAACCAGTTTCTTGTATATAACTGTCATATACAGAATGGTTTAGAAAACAGACACACAGGTATAATACTTAAATAGAAGTTTAATGTATTACAAAATACAAAAAATACAGAAAATGTAAAAAAGTAACTTACAAACATAAAAATACATATGTACATGTAAACTAAAATGACTGCATAGGTGAGCAATGTTTTAAGTCATATCTATACTAAAACATAGATTTAGGTTGGAGAGTTCTGCTTCTCAAGCCATTGATGAGAAATGTGTGCCATTGTGGATATCTCTTTGTGAAAATGCAACTTGCATGAGTATCATCCTAACCCTCTCAATGTAAAACTGCTAATCCAAAAATAGAAATAGAAAATAGGGATTTGTGTGGCTGCATAGTTTTGGTCAGTGGCTCAGAAATGACTGAAGCCAGAGGATTGAAATTCCATACAGATAATAAGTAATTGTTGCCCGAAATGATTATTAGCTGCCTGTCTGTTGTATGGACAGGAAAGGGCCCCAGTGCATTCACCCCATAGTAAAACAATAGCTGTGGCTAGTGGTTGGTTGCTTTTTTTTTTTTTTTAACAAGTACAGAAGTTTGCTCAACAGTTCTGATGCTATATTTTCAGTCAGGATCCCATGAATGACAGTAATGGGAACCCCCCATCCAAATTGGTGTTCATTATTAATAATAATAAACAGTATTTATGAAGCACCAACATACTACGCAGAGCCATTCGCAACTGCTATTTACGCAGCGCTGTAAATAAGTGTAGCAAATGACAGACAGATACAGACAGTGACACGGGAGGAGGAGAGGACACTGCTCTGAAGAGCTTACAATCTAGGAAGTGGGGGAAGTATTCATGAAAGGTTTAAACTGATAAAAGGCTGTACAGGTAGTCCCCGGGTTACAAACGAGATAGAGCAGTAGGTTTGTTAATTTGTATGTATGTCGGAACAGGTACAATATTTTAATAAATGCAATTAGGACAGATGTTTGTCTCAACATATGATTAGGCTGCATGGTGTCAGTTACTGTATAAAATCCTCACTGTGAGTTAATCACAGACTAAAAAAAAAAAAAACTTTATGGAGCCTAGACATTCATTAACTTCTGGAGCAAGCTGTGCTTTGTTATGCAAAAAGGAAACAGCTGCAGAGTTTGTCTGGTCATTAAAGAGTTACAAGATGTTGAAGAAGCTCAGTCCTTAAGATCACCAACAACCTCAGCTGTTTAGCAAAAAACTTCTTCTGCAAGTCATGCAAACCGCTCCCCTCTCCCCCCATCAAGCCTCCGTCCTGTACACGAGGGAGCAGGGAAGCCTGTTTGTATCTAAAAGTCGTCCCTATGTTGGATGTCCCTAACTTGGGGACTGTCTGTAATAATAAAAAAAGATGTCATAGCTGCATGCATTCTAAAAATGCAAGCTGCCTGGTAGTCTCTGGGTTCAAGAAGAGACAATAACCTGGAACCAGTATGCAGCAAAGTCAGAAGTTCTTATCTGCATTATGTTCTGGTTAGTTATACACCGAAGCCTGAAGATTGGCATGATACACAGGCAATAAGCTTAGTCAGAAGGAACGCTCAGTAATAAAAGTATACATATTTGTCTCAGTACAGTACCTTGTACCTTATGCTAATAAACAATTAAAACATCTAATCCCAAGATTACGTGCAATCACAGGATGGGTAGTTAGAAAACTGCAGTCATTAAAGAGGTGCTAACGATCCAACAGTTAATAAGAGCATGACCTCATAATAAATGTGCATGGTTTCCCTAATTGCATGCAGCATAGGTTTTAATAAAAGACTAGTGTAGTGTATCACAGAAAGTGTAAAGTTATATCAGCAATAAAAGACTGATCTAAACTCCCCTAGCCGCTCTCTTTACTCTCCAATGACCTACTATTGACTTCCTCACTCATAACCTCATCCCGCTCACAGCCCTTTCTCGTTCCGCGCCAACCCTCAGGTATCTGGTTTGGTCGACCCATCCATTTCTGCCTTACCTTATGTTCTGCTAATTTAGCTGATCTAATACATCCTATCTTTCCAGCCTTCCCTACCTGTCTTATCTCATATCACCATATCGTCTCACCTACCAATCCAAATCCTATCCCCCTCCTGTGGTGCTTCCCTTTCCTCTCATCTTGTATTCTCTTCTCGGCGGCGCAGCATGATCATATATAATCTATTTTTATCGTATCGCCAATTGCATGGAGTATAATTTATTACAAATTAATAGTGCGGCAAAAGGCAAAAAGTAGAATGTACAATCAGCGACGGATTAAAGCTTAAAACAAATGAGTGGCTGAAATCTCACTTATCAGCATAAGAAGAATCCAAATATTACTGCAGGGTATTTTACAGTATATACTTAAACAAAACAAATGTTTGCAGCCTAAGATAAATGATGTACTACCAGCTTCCACAGTAATCTAGAGATGGGTCCATGTACAGAGGATTGCTATACAATAATGTATAAGAGTTTCAGACATTGACCAGTATTCCATTCAATGGGGAAGTTCCCCTGGTAAACTGGTAAAGACGTAAACGTGGTAAAGACGTGCTTACCAGTCTGTGAGATAAAAATAATGCTACCTTATAGTAGCAGGAAGCTACTCACATTAATTACTGACTGCACAAACATTCATGCTCTGATCTACAAAGTCTATTAAATTACTTGCTTTAGGCTTAGTCTACACAGACTGTTTCCCCAGCTTTTAACCTGAGGCTTTTTAAGCACTTGTTTGAAATCCCTATGCATTACAATGGGTTAATCTACACCAGAATGTTTCCTTGAGGCACATTTATGACATTTATCTTAAATGTTGCTTGCAATGTTTAAAAAGTTAAAACGCTGGGTTAACGCTGGAAAACGGGAGGAAACACGGGTAAACGCTTAAACATTAATTTCAATGGGACGTTTTCCCGCCTTTTTGAGCACTTAACATGCAAATTAATTACAACGTGGTAAAACGTGCTAAAACGTTGGGAAAAAACGGCATAGGCGTTTTCTAGCACTTTAAAGGCAAGCTTTAAAACGCTAATAAAAGTGCATAAAACACATATAAACACAATAGGAACGTTTACATGCGTTTTTAAAAAGCGTCTATCTAGACCAAGCCGTAAAGAAAACCCATTTCGGCCATGAAGGAAAGAATGAGTTACTATGGCCTAACTCACACTAGGCTGTGAAACACGTTTTTGATAACTTAATTTATTGAGCTGCCCAAAGTGCCACCATAGTTCACTATAAATGTGCAGGTTGTGCATTGAAAGGAATGCATTGTCCTGCATGGAGCAGAAGTGCTATGGGAAGGTGTACTTGGGATGCCATCACCAATGAATAGAAATTCAGTGTATCATGCGTTGTGTTGTGTTTTGCTGCAAATTGCACTAGTAAGAAACGACCCCAAATTCCTTCCTGCACATACCCACTTCCCCATTCAGAAAAGCAGAAGCCTACTTACTAGGTAAAGCAAGTCAAATTAAGGGCAGGTTCACACCTACTGCTTGATTGATTTTGTGCACATTTTGACAGCCACCCGAAGACGTATACCAGGAAGAGGTAAATGCTCCACAACCTCATTGCTAGTGTGAATTACATAGGTATTCTCCACTGACATGACTGCACTGGTGCTTGATGATGAGCTCAGTGTACTCAGTCATGTGAAATACATTCACCTTTATACCAGAACATATTAGGAATTTATTTTGTTTCTCACAAAAAAATGCACAGGTTTGTACAAAAATACAATCACATTATTCCTAGTAATGAGGGTAACTGTACTTACACCAATGTATGCAGGAGCAATACTTACAATGGGGTTATTTAGATCTCTGCCTTCCTACAGATATGTATTGTGACCATAAAGTTTTAAAATAGGTATGATCTAAATTGTATGCGTTATTCTTCTCTGAAAATCAGGAAAGGTATTAATATTATTATTATTAATAAACAGGATTTTTTTAGTGACAAAATATTACGCAGCGCTGTACATTAAATAGGGGCTACAAATGACAGACGTATACAGACAGTGGTACAAGAGGAGAGGACCCTGCCCCAAATAGCTTACAATCTAGTAGGTGGGGGAATTTACACACAATAGGATGGAAGATATGTAGTGGTGGGAATTAGTAAAGGTTTCAAAAGACAGAAGAAGATGGGTAGGCAAGTTAGAAAAAATGGGTTTTGAGTGCTCTTTTATGTCACAATAATATTTTGCACATAAATCAGGATAATATAACTTCTATGGGCATATGCAGGAGTTTTTCAATCCTGGGCTAGCCAATTAGGATGGCCAAAGACACCAGTGGTTTCGCCAGAGATGTGTACCATGGCAGGTCTGCAATTATGTGCACATATGCTGTGCATACTAGCCATTAGGTCTACAGCCCACTCACCATATAGTGGATTAATTTCCACTTTAAAATTTCCTCACCAGCAGAGACATAACATACAGTAAGAACTTGCAGTCTTACTGGGTAATTTTTTGAGGCAGTGCAAATTGTAGTAACAATCAGATTTATTCTGGCTATCTGCTTTGGGGTTTTTCCTTTAAAATAGCCCATAAATAAATATTTCAGTCCGCTAAAACAAGGTATTACTTCAAGAGGCTATGTTTCACTTTGGCTGTGTTAGCCATTAGTAAACACAACTCAGAAAAAAGGAGCATGCACAGGCCCGAACAAGAATTCTGAACAAAAAAGGCAAGTGCTTTGTATAACGACGATCACTATGCCACATAAAACATTTAAGGTGAATCTTGATGGAACCATTTCCATTAGTTTAAATATCTGCTTTGAAAAAATTCTGAGACCCTGGCACTCAAAATAAAAAAACGTTGCCAGCAGGTATAAAGTGCAGGGACAACAAAATGTTTACAAGCCCACATTAGGCAGGGGCCCTGACACTTCTGGGTAGAAAGCTTGCCCACCCTCCACATATTTCTTTTTCCTATTACATTAATAGGAAAACATGGTGGGGAAATGAGCAGGCCTCAACACTATCTAGGTTGGAAGTTTCCCAGTGCAGATTACCCAGGAATCAGGGTATATAAAGAGCGGCTAAAGCTACTTAACCTATGTGCAAGCATTCCATGATGCCTGCATTTTACACCTGCTATCAGCTTCTTTTATTGTTAAGTGACAGGGTCACATTAAACACATTCCTTTGTATTAGTTATGTACAAATAAACATAATGTGCCGATATTACAGAGACAGTTTAGCCAGAGACAGAAACAGGATGTGAACTAGTTCTTACAGAGGGTTTCTTCGTACGTCAATCATATCCACATTAGATGTCAATGGCATGACACTTATATTACATCTACGAACATTTTGCCGGGATTTTGGCAGGAACATACGAGGTCTTTGACAAACACCATCATTTGGTTGCACCACTCTGTGGCTCAGTGGTTCAATTACAGTGTCACGATGTCTAAGCTCTTCCAGTCCTGCCTGCTCTTCAGAAGGTAGGGAAGAGCGCCTCCATGTGGGCGGTAATGGCGCATTTATTAACTCTTCTCTAGGTCTTAGGTTACGCTCTAAGCCAGGTGGTTGACTGTTCAGGTTAATATTATTTTCATCAGCACAGCCAACCAAGGAGACAGGTCTGTCAGTGTTATGAAGGACTCTGCCATCTATTGGAGGAGCTTGAAAAAAGAAAATAACATGGGTCAGCATACTGCAGATAATTACTTCTGCTTGCAAAGACTGTGACAACTCTTACTTTTCACTTGATTTCCTGGAGCATTTAGAGGAGGCATAGCCATTTTGTTCAGTCTCTGACTGAGCTCCTGGTAAGCCCACATGTACCGGCTAAGTTCGTTCTCAAGCATCTGGATCCGACCTTCATACTGTCTCTTGCTTCCAGCCAATCCCTCACCCATTTGGCCTGAAAGACAAACAAGTCAAATGTAAATTTCTTGTCAATAATAATCACACTGTGAGTCTGGTCAGATCATAGTCAATAATAGCTTAGTAAGAACTCAAGACCATTGCGTACCCCCCCATAGAATTATAGTTGTAATATAGTATGCCTACTAGTGTAAAGATCCAGAGCATTAATATAATTAATATATGTGATGTTTTTCCATGTTGGCATAAAGAAAATCTTTTGCTAAGAAGAATGGGTTTTGCTGGTTCAACTAACTTCAAAGTGGAATGCTCCGACAACCAGACACACAGCATTGGTCCTGAGCTCATATATAAGTAAAGTATCCAATTCTGCTTATCTCAAACTATATTATGAAGATGAAAACACACCTTGGCATTGCTTCAGCAGGAGTTGTATGTTACGTTCATGTTCTTTCTGCTGCAAGGTGAGCTGGCGATCCATTTCCAAGCGCGTCCGTTCTAGTGCGACCTCCAACCAGGACACCAGCCCCTGCTGCTCTTCTAGCTTCATTTCCAATTCTGAGAAGCAGATCTGCAGTTTATGCTCCTCCTCTCGCAGTGTAACTACCTGTAAAACAGTAAAGTATGGCTGGAATAAGGTATAGAACTTTATGGGTGAATCTTACAAATCATGTCTATCTTGGATCAAATGCCTGTCCACAATATACTTTGTCAAGGTTAGAAGGGAAAGAGGAAGCGCTTTAGCTCACTATTAGTAAGCTAGCAAATGCTTTCCAACCAGCACTGAAACTGTAACAAAGTGGGAAAGCTTGCTTATTTCTCTATATTCCTCTCTTGTCAAACACTTGACAGAAAGGACATAGCAGCAGATGTATTTGGGAGATCATCTTCATTACAAGCAGGGGATTTTAGAGAAAGGAGAAAGAGCCCTTATACCCAATAATATAAATTATTTTAAATCTTTAGTTTTTAAAGATATGTTCCTTTTAGCGATATTTCATCTAAACTCATAACCGTTTTAACATTTAATATTGGCTTCTAAGGGAATCCAATGCCTCTGTTTTTCATTGAAAAAAATCTTCTTTCAGTTAAAAGACATCACTGTATGTCAATGTCAAAGTGCCCTGTTCACACACCATT
>NC_092859.1:147556837-147609258 GCF_032062135.1 Pyxicephalus adspersus
CTGCGTGTTATAGATTCATTCTTGTATTCAATTGCTGCATCCAGAGCTTCTATTGCTTCATCCAACTGGAACAAGATTCTTTCTTCCTGAGAGGTGGAAATAAGATTACTCATCATATGTATTTAATAACAATATTTATTAAGTACAACTGCAATAGATTTTCAACAGGAGATAACTAATCACACCTTAGGCAACCAAAATTCTGCCACTAGGGCAAAGTGACAACTTAACTGGATATTAGACACAATAGGGACCTTTACCTTGTGCATGCTTCACTGCTGACCTTTCCCCCTTCCCCCCCCATCAGGAGGTCTTTTGCCCTCAAATTGCTTTGTAACTTGTGGCCATACACTGGCATGTAACCTACATAGGGCTAAGGACATTCTCATGATAACTCTGCGGAAGGCAAGGGAAAGAGTCACTCATTCCCACATAGCGTAAAGTGTATGGGAGAGCACTAAACTTACTAAATGTGCCAGAAGATTGAATGGGACGATATGAAAAATATCTCCACACACTGAGGTGGTTATCTTGTGTAATAACGTATGGGCATCTACTTCAAAACTGCAGTTCCACTTCTATATTTTCAGGAAAACGCAAGATGGTCACAGACATGCTGGAGAAGACAGCAAAAGACTGTGTAAACATATGATGTGTGCACACCTGATTGAAGGTTGAAAAATGTTTGTTTCTATTCAAATCTTTTTTCAAACTTTTATCTAGTGAGCAGACAACATATTTATTTGCCACTGATGATGACAAACGTTGGTTGTCACAGGACCCGCAAAAGGGAGCATTCAGGTACAGTATGTGATGGCAATGTAGCACAGTTTAGAGAGAGAAAAGGAGGTAGGAGACTGTATACATGCTGCAGAAGGTGGTCAGAGACTGTACACATGCTGGACATTAAGAGACTGTGGACATGTTGGGGAAGATGGATATACCACCAAAAATATGTATAGACCTGAAGAAGTGCCTAGGAAGAACTGCTGACTGTAGATTGGCTGCTGGGGCACCACATAAATACCTTTGTGCAACAGGCCAATGGTAAGGAAAGAATACAGTGGAGGTGTACTGAAACACAATTTTAACCCTCACCTCAGTTTGGAGAATGGCATTTCTAAGAAAGAGACCTTAAAAATGGGCAGCATGCTAGTTCTGCTAAATTAAGGCTAAACCAAGACTGCTTTACCACAGAATGGCAGGAAGTTAAAACATCTTCCTCAAATCATTTGTCCTACCTGACATACCCTGGGGAAAATCACACCCTTTTCATTGTAGGTTTCACATGAGACCTTTTTAAATTAAGATTTTTTTAAACACAATTTAAAGTTTAATTACCAAAAAGATTTCCTGCCTTGACTTAAGGCCATAGTGTCAAATGTAAAAGGGCATGAAAAAGTAAATATTGACCCGATAAATATACCTCAGCAGAAAGGAGGTTTCCTTGCCGCAATTTCTCATCTATGTCCACTCTCTGCTTTAATAGCAGTTCTTTTTCATGTCTCAGGTTGTTGATTTCATCTCGTATTCGCTGTTGGTCATAGCCGCTGCCCTGGCAGAGTTGTCCATTCTTCTCAGTTAGCTCCTTCTCCAGGTCCTCAATACGGCTGGACACCCTGACAATATCGTTACTCAGAGCCTAATAATTAAAAAAAAAAAAAAAAAATATTAAAAAGTCAACTGCAGAAATTTGTCTATGATTGTATTAAACGAAAACAAAAACCCAAAGCTGACATAGAAGAGATTTCTAAAATCAAAGTGAATATCCGGAGACGATAGAGTTATGTATTTATGAAAAGGAAATAATAAATATGTTTTCAAGTATAGCTAGAATTTGTACTAAAGTCTCCTAAAATCAGCCTCTACACAGCACTATTACAGAAAGGTCATTTGAGCCAATTTTGCCCTCCACAGTGACTGTCAGAGTTTAGCAATCGTGATAGCTTTGGGTGCATATCAGCTGCTGTCCTACAGTTGTTTGATAGGGTCATGGCAGATTGCAAATGACCACTATTGATTTATTACAGCAAGGATACAGTGGGGTGACTCCCACTATTACTACCCTCTCCACACAACACAGATACACTGTCAGTACAGGGCTCATTCGTTCCAGCCATAATTATGATGCATGGGTACCCAGCTTAAGTCGAAAGCTACATGAGTGAGTACACTGACCATTACGTGGGGGAAGGAATATTATAAACGGTTCACAAAGAGGAAACCTGCAGCTATCACCTAAATTATCCCTGATCCAGCAGTTTTAATCCCACTGACACACTTTCTCCTCCCAATGTTCTCTTCAAGCCCAGTCGTGGGCATATACCAGTATTTTGTATCCCCAACTTTGGTAGGTCATATATCATTATCAGTACCTTCCCAATTAATAAAGTCTACTTTTACTATAAAAGTTACCACACATACATCAGTACAGACTGTTTTGTACACTCAGGAAACTCAATATTAATCTACTGCTTGCCACTGGAATCCATCACTAGAATGACAATAAAAAATAATATCTCCTACCAGCCAGCTCCTGCAAATTTATTGAAACTAGACAACTATAACATAAAAAGGTAAAATATCATTTGAAGAAGATGTTCTACAATCATGGGAAGTCCAATCTGGATTTCCAAACTAGCAATGTAAATGTGGAGGACTTAGGCTACATACACATGTGCAATAATTATCCTTGGAAATGAACGACTAACGACCGATCGTCCGATAATTGTTAACTAAAAAAGGGAATAAACGACTGGTAAACGACGCAAATGAACGAGGAATGTCGCTGGAAATGAACGACCGTCCCGGCTGAACGGATTGGGCGATGATTGTTCGCTCTCTATCGTGTAAGGTCGTTCAGTGATTGTGGATTGTTCTGTGATACACTTTCTCCTGTACATGTCACTTCTTGCATCAATTAAACGATCGTATCTAGTATGTGTACAATTATTGGTGGATTATATTTGAATGATAGTATCGTTTCAGCATGTACAGAATTATGCACAATACGATCGTTCAAAATAATTGTGAATAATCATTCATTTTCTAACAACAATTATTGCATGTGTGTAAGTAGCCCAAGGGAAATTTAAAAGCAAATTACATTGTAATCTGCTTTTAAAACATTGATCACAGTGATAAAGTTATAAAAAATAAATCCAAAAAAACTAATAAATCCAAACGTTTATTCTTTTATTGTACCCTTGTTTGGATGGTTTTTAATAAATAATTATAAATAAAATAAACTTTATTATAATTTATGATTTGAGTTTCAAACTTTATCATACTCGGGAGTTATTCCTAAGAATTACAGGCCTAAAATAATAAACAACACATTTCCACGCAAAAATATGTGCAGCTTTTGACATAAAAATACGGACATAATTAGAAAGCCAGGGGGGTTAAACATAGCAGTATTTCTTTCCATAATCACTGCAAGCAATGCATTGAATTCATGTCACATCCTGACATCTAGGGCCCTAGCTTGTCAATCAGTGTACAGTCACATCTATGTCTTGACTTCCTACTGCCACATGAACAAACTAATATTTAGTTTGTATGAGATGCAGCAGCTGGCACAGCTCCACATAACTCCTCCTGTAAGCAATGATGGGGTTTAATAGCAGAACTGTGAATGGAATATAAATAACTAAATCTATTCTAAGATGTATAAAGCAGTAGTTACTTATGGGACATTCATTAGGTTTCCTGTAAGTAAATAATCACAAAGTCATCTTTACTTACATTTTAGTGAATATAGCTGACTACTAAAAACAGTTTAGATTTTGTTATTTTTAATCTGCCTCTGCAATATGCAAGTAAGAAAATTCCAAAATATTAAAGGAATAGGAGTGCAACGTGCCTGCTTGAATATCGCTTTCCTTTTGCTGCTACAGAAATGTCTTTATTCTGTAGAAAGTCCACGTTGCATATTCATTAATATACATATCTGAATAAATGCATAACCCTTGCTGGAGCAGATTATGCTGTAGCTATCCTTTTAGCTCTCTTTTTTTCACTTGTTGATATATTTACAGCATAAAAAAAGGTTTGCAACATGCAAAAAATAAATACACAATGTTACAGTGCATACATGTTATAGTGCATAATGCAAAAAAAAAAAAAATACTGTACAGAGCAAAGAAAATTCTTAAGTGTGGTTACAAAAAATACAGATATTGAAACATAGATCAAACCTGCAATGACATCCAAAAATCTGAGCACTCTAACTTTTAATACCTAAATAACCCTAAGGGGAGCAGCTTTAAAATATGTGAAAACCACAAATCCAAAATTACACCCCAAAGGCTGTATGAATATAATTTTCCTATTAGTTCCAATAACACTATATGCATGAAGTTTGCAGGTTCTCCCCGTGTCTGCATGGGTTTCCTCCTGGTACTCCGGTTTCCTCCCACATTCCAAAAAAACATGCAGTTAGGTAAATTGGCTACCACCCAAAATTGACCTTAGACTGTATTAACCTCCTGGGCGGTTCATTTCTGTCCGGATTTATATGTCTAAAAGCGGTACATTGTTTTTTATGAAAATTTATTTTACAGTATAAAATAATAGTATGAGTATATTAAAGTTTGAAACACAAAATCATGTCAAAGTTTAATATTATATTTATTTCATTTATTATTTTGGCATGATTTTGTGTTTCAAACTTTATTATACTCATACTATTGTATTATACTGTAAAATACATTTTCATGAAAGACAATTTAATGCTTTTAGACACAGAAATCCACTGTATTGCATTCAATACAGTTATTTTGCATTGAATGCAATAGAAAATAATTTGAAAATCCCGCCGCGCCCCCAGTACGCACCGATATGACCAGGAACAGATCGAAGGAAGAGGACGTGGCCAGAGGATGGCAGGACACTGGAGGACACCGATGGGACCAGGTAAGTGCTTGTTTTTTTACTTTTTTTAACGCTTTTTTTTTTTTTTTATCCCCGAATCACACTCGGGGTTACCGCTGGGGAGGTTAACATATACACACATAGACATATGAGGTAGGGACATTACCCACATGACTATAGACTTTATACAGCACTGCGTAATATGATGGCACTATATAAATACTGAGTAATAATAATATTAATATTATCATTAATAATAAATACAAAATCCCCACATACCTGAACTTTACTCTCAGCAGCTGCTATCTTCTTGCGGTATTCCTGAAGCTTGGATTTCTCCACTGGATCTCGGGTGTCTTTCCCTTCCAGTTCCTGCAGATGGCGCTGGTTCTCACTGACCTCCATCCCTACTTGTTCTGCTTCAGCCTCCAGTTCAGCAATCTTCAGACAGTACTGCTTATTCATAGCTTGAGCTTCTTTTCCTATCACATAATAATAATAGTAACAATTAATAAAATAAAATCAGCGTTTTGTAGATATTGCAAAACACAAATACATGTATATCCATATCACTTACCTGCTGCAAAATGTTTAATTTTAATTAGAGATAAGAGAAAAAAAGTACACCCTCTTAGTAACATGACAGGACTGCTAAAATTTTTCAAATCCAACTCAAAACTCTAGATTCCACCCTGTCATTATTTAACAAAAATGAAGCCAGAATAGAGAAGCCATGTGTGAGAAGTACACCCTCTGATTTAATAGCCAATTAGAACTTTATCAGGCTCATATCATTATGGAGGAGGTTTGTTTCTTCTTTACTACAATATTTCAGTTCATTGAGGTTTTAGGGCAATCATTTAAGCACAGCATAGGCCCTGCCACAGCATTTTGATCAGGTTGAGGTGTGGACTTTGACTGGGTCATTGCAACACCAATTGCTAGTGTGTTTGGTTGGCATCATTGTCCTGTTACCCAGACTGATGGCCAGCCAGAATTGCTTCTCCAAGATTTTTGCTGATGTCTTTCCTCTTTGACATTGTGGTAACACCTGAATGCTCCAGGCCAGCAAACTGCCAACACTTATGCTTTTACAGAGGTGGTCAAACTTCCTCGTGATCATTTAGACCAGTGCATTTGAAAAACACCACCTGGCTGCTACTTACCCACTTTATTCCTATGGAAGTTGTACAAGTGTACTTTGTCACACTGCATTAAAAATTTAATCTAGTCTTTGTTAAATAAATAATTTGACACATTATAATAAGTTATGTGTTGTTCATCTCAGGTTGTAGTTATCTAATTTTAAGACCTGCTAATGACTAGATATTTTTAAGTCCTGATATCCAAAGCTTTAGATTTAAAAGGGAAAAAAGTGCACTCTCTTTTTCTCATGACTACATTATCTTTTCAGATTTAGAGCGAGAACTACTTTTAAGCATCCCAGCAGGATATTAAATATTCCTTAGGCTACGTACACACGCGCAGTGGTTCTCGTCCAATATTTGGCTAAGGCTCGCGTTTCAAATGATTGTCCTGACGGATCCACGGACGACAAACAATTATAAAGCAAGTGAGGGAGACAGAGCACAGCGGGCTCCATCATTCTACCCTCTCCATAGAGCAGTAAGGTGCTGTATTTACAGCACTCGTTCATGCATTGTGCAGTCATTTGTGATTGGAAAGGATTGTGAAAGATCCTTTCCAACGTCAATTATTTCACGTGTGTATGTAGCCTTACTCAGACCACAACAATCAAATCTGTTTAGAGTTGAGTTCAAAGGCTTTAAATGATAAGTGCAAAAGAGATAATTGAAAACCACAATAAAAGGTTTAAGCATAAAAATATGCTTTTCCACAATCCCAGAAAAGAGTTTAATCCAACAGGCAGGTTCTCCTTGCCATAAAAGGACAGAGAATTATCTCCAAATGGGCACAAGCATTCCATTACCCACCCAAATGCTGGATTGCATTCTCTATCACTCTTTGTAAGTAATACCTTTTCTGTCATTGCTTCTTCAAGGACTGTGGTTTGAAAGTATTAAAAACAGACACTGGCCAGGTATTTAGACTTTTCACAAGTCCAGAAATTAAAGCCCACATATTTCTTTCCTGGCATATCACAAACTGTTGACAAGTTATGGGAAGCATGAATTGAAATTTTGAGTTTGCCATTTTTTAGGATCATTATCCACACCTTACTTAACTGATCTATTAAAAATAACTCTAAACGTTATTGCATAGAAAAGAAAGGCTATTTGTTCCTGATAAAAGCATACAAACAATGATAATATCGGATTATTATGTGAACAATAGTTAAGAGTTAGAAACATTCTGAGCCTCACCAGTTTTAACCAGCTCTTTAATTAGCTCTTCCTTCATTCGGATGTTGATAGCAAGTTCCCGGATTTTCTGTTCAGCTTGACGCAATCTCCATTTAGAGTCTCTCTCATCAGTGGGTGTGTTTCTCAGTGCAAGTTGTTCTTTCTTCTTATACTTAGCTGGAACACAAAATCTGAACTTTACACGATGTTCCAATCACCGCAAAAAAAAAAAAATGTGATTTTTAGTGTGTAGATAAGTACCCTGTGTTATATAGCCACACATGTCTACAACAAAATGTTAGGGTGTTTGCCAAGGTATTTAGGAACTCATAGACCTGACCCTCAAGCAATTAGCCAGGTTCAGAGATGAAGCAAATGTTTAGATTTTTAGAGCCTTTTTTATGTTACTGTGTGCTCCATTTACTAGAGGTAGGCAGGTTACAGACTAATATACAGATATGCTGGGTCTACATGTCTGTCCATGTGTAAGAGTTTCCAACAACCCAACTCATTGATTCATACATTAGGCTATGGCAAAGAAGTCTGAACAATACAGACTAATTGTTAAGAATCCTGAATAATTGTTCAGAATCCTGCATGAGCCCAATAATAATTTGTCCTCTTTAAGTACAATGCCTTGGGACATCAATTGACCACATAAAATTCTACTTGCCTTCATTTGCATCGCTATCTAATGCAATTTCTTCCTCCTCTTCACTGTTCTGGGGAGATGAAGGCCAGTTTCCACTTTGAGGTTTTGAAAGCTTTTTAAACCTATGCAGATATAGTAAAATATATTTACCTGGCATATATATATATATATATATATAATATATATACATAGTGACATTTGGTAACACTACAAAAAGTATTAGAGATGCTTAAAGCCTAACGAATCCCAAAAGTGAACTAGGCAAATTCTGATATGTAAATACAGTGCATGGAAGCAAAGGACAGAATATTTGTTTTTTGGGCAAATGTGCTTGTACACTGCATTACATCTAATGTTCTATTATTGCTGAAATTGGCTTGTAGGGGAGTAAATATGACGCGCAAGCCAAAATAGTAAGAAAAAAGTATGCAAGACATTTCACAGCATTCCTGTATTACAGTGGAAATTATGTGTCTGCACAAGGAGGCAGAATCTATAACGCTAATAATTATAATGTATAGTAATCAACAAGTTAGTTTGCCTTGTTCCATTTAGGTTTAGCTGGGCTTGAAAGCCACAAGACAGCTCACCTCAGGACACAGTCCAGGAATTGCTTGAAAGAAACATGAAGCAAATTATAAATCGGCTTACATAAAAAGAGAATAACAATTGGCTGGTACAAACAATATGTTTACCTATGTGATGGCAAGGACTTGTTGGATTCTCCATCAAACTCATCATTTTCTTTATGTCCCTCTTTATCAGAGTCTGTTGAAAAATCAGAATCCTCACTGAAATGTCTGAAGAGCACAGTGTCTGCTTCTTCCAGACTGGAGACCAGCTTCTGTGTACCGCTCTGAAAGCTCATTTTAAGTTCTTTAGACAAGGATACAACACTGTCTGATATCTGGAACATAGATATGCAGTAAATACATTTTTTAGAGATTATATTATTGTTACATAGTAAATCAGGTTGAAAAATGGTATAAATCCAAGTTCAAGAACTGGGGGGAAAAAATATTCCCAATTCCCTGCGGCAATCAGACGTTTCCTGAATTTACAGTCTCTGTTGTTTTTACTTTAAAACTTTAATACCCAGTTATATTTTGTGCTTCTAGAAAAGCATCCAACACACACACACACACATACATATTTATAATATACAAGCTACTGTACACTTATATTTTATGTATTGTATTATATTTAACAGATTATTTTTGTTTTATTTTTTTAAAGTTTCATATTAAATTTATTAAATGTCGGTGAGTTATGCCTAAGAATTATAGCCTACAATGAAAAATAAATTTCCATGCAAAAAATTGTACCGCTTTTTGCATGGAAATTTGGACGGAATTAGACCGCGAGGTTAAAATAGGCACAGACAGTGATCTCTCCAGCACCTTTTAGCTGGGTGCACCACCTGGCACTTTTTAGTAACCACCCAGCTGTTTTTGGGTGGTTACTAAAGAGTTGAGTCACAATATAGAGGCTGCCACCTGCCTAAAGTTTCTTCCCACCCAGCTTAAAAAAAATTCTGGGTTAACAGAATATACTCATGTACAGTTCTAAGAAATATATATTACCTTTTTTTGGCTGGGAATTCTCAAAGGTAAGAGTTTGCTCTGATCCACAATATGTGAGTGCTTTTTAATTAGAGGTGCAGTATTTGGTCTGCCCCCAATGTTTAACAAGTGCACATCTTCCAATAGCGCTGTGACAGACAAATCAGACTTCCGCTGCTCCAGGTGGGTTTGTAATCTGGTGATCTCATCCTGCTGTTCTTGCAACTTATCGCTCTGTAAAACAATGGATGGTTACTTTTAAACTAGGAGAGAACTAGTACGGCAATAGCAGGAGGTGCCAGAACCCATCCATGGCAAACAAAAAAACATTATTGCTGTAATTACTTCAAGAGCGAACAACCAAAGAACTCTCTGGCACCCAAGTAGGTGCAGCAAGTTAAAGCGGGCTTAAACTCAAAATTTTCACTTTACATAAAAGGGTGGACAACCCTGCGGCGATCAAGACTAAATAGGAGTGCACAGCCTCCCAGGATACTTACATCACGCATCCCCGGAAGCTCTGGGTGCTCCTTCTGCCCATGCCCTAATCTTGGTTGCATTCCCTAATTATGCACAGAAGGGGCATTTTTTCAACCAAGGGGAAAGAGATGCCGATCATACCCATGCACAGCAAGATCAGCTCTTTTTTTTCCCTTTTTCAGCAGGCTACATTACCTGATCTCACACTTGCGCAGTGCGAGATCGGGTGACATAGCAAGAAGAAAAGAAAAAGACAGAAGAGAAGACTGAATATGACTTAGACCAGGTTAAATTTAAAGGATTTGATTATAAATATAAAAAAAAAAATCCTACAATATTCACTTATTTAAAAAATAAATAAAAAGTTATAATTGTTTTAAGGCTGAGTCAAACTAAATGTGTTGTCCCACATTTTGCAACTCTATCCAGCAAAGGCCAAATGCACAGACAAGTCAAAATTTTCATTATTTTTTTCTAATAGAAGTTCACATTAATGCCTTGTGCTTTAACATGTTAGAAAAAAAAAAGTCCTCTGTGCTACATTTTTGATAGGTTGGCTTGTAGTGGGGCTTTCATTATTACATATTGAAAATCAATAAATGTCACTTTAATACACCAATAAATAGTGTTCTCCCCAGACCCTTTTGGCTGGGTGCACCACCCAGTAACCATCGGCTTATTTTGGGTGGTTACTGAAAAAAATGGGTGCCAATACAGGGGGCCGCCACGCATCTACACCTTCATTCCACCGACCAAGTCTGAGAAAAATACGGCAATATAGTGTGAGTGAGCCCTAGCTGGTTTCTTAAAATATACTCAACATGGTCTCCAGTTAAGAAATTCTATGTATGTATTAGAAAAGAACAATAGGCAAATCTCTTGTCCCAGCAATTACCTTAACACTATGATGGATTAGCATTGCCCTAACTTTTATCTACACTACAAAGTCTAATAAATGATCACTCTATGGAAATGGCTACATCCCTCAAGTTTTATCCCATGCATTGCAACAAGGGCAATGTAGTCTCATCATACATGTAAGACACCTTTAACTATTCTAATATGTTACAAAATTGAGACCAGGCTTGTAGTAGCTCTCCAAACAGTCCTTTAAGGTGTTCCAAGAAGAAGGAAGAAAGCATAAAGGGGTACATGAAAATAAATAACCTATTGTACTCTCAAATCATTAAATATTTTACACAACTTGAATATGAGTTTGGAATTTCTTCCAAACACCTCATTCATTAAAAATAGCACTAAACCTTTCACTTTTGAATGTAACATTGTACCATTTGTTGATAACATATAGGAGTGTAATGATGTGTTCTTAGCATTTAATTAAGTATAATTTATCATTGTGAATATCACTTACTTACAGTTTTTTTTTTCATATATTTTAAACAACTGCTGAATAAGGATAGGATTATATAAATCTATGTTACCACCTTGAGTCTGGAGAATTAATTTACTTTGCAAAGTGTCAGTCAGGTTTTAGGGTTTCTTATTTTCCAAAACTACATCTAGAAAATATTTTTTTTTTCATACGCTTTAACTTTTAAGATTTGTGGGAAACTCTGGCTATCTGTGAGAATGATGTGCGGTGTCAATAAAGCTGATACGAACACACTTAAGTACTTTAAATGCATTACAGTATTTACCAGCATAAACAAAAGTGTGCCTAAAAGACAATTTATGTTGCCCACAGCAACTAATTAGTTTTAAACTGTGATTTCTGCAGTCGAGGTTTGAAAATTAGGGGAAAATATGCCTTGTGCAACACAAACTCTTCATATATAGGTCCCCCAGTACTTTATACAATGCAAGAGATTATAGTGGTTACATACGGTACCTGCAACTTGTACTGCTCCATTGCATCTTCCAAAGCCAATAGGAAGTCTCTGTTCTCATCTTCCAGCTTCTGAATTTGACTTTTCAAATCTTCAATAAACCTGTCTTTCTCAACTCCACTCGGGTTCTGGAAGCTCAGTGACCCCTACCATTACGATAAATCATTGAAATTGACATTGAAAACATCAGATTAACAGAAAATTAGTCCAAAAAATGCTTGTACAGATGCTCAATGCCCCATTTTATCTTCTACCTGCTCTATTCAAAACCAAAAAAAAAAAAAAAGAAATTGGAGCTAGACTTTTAAACATTTTGAGAAAAAGAATAAGGCATTTCAACTGAAAAAAACAGGTATTCCCAGCCATCCCAAGATCAATAATAGGAGCTTGTGAATCACTTTTGCAAAATATTAATAAATAAAAATAAAACAAAACAAAAAGAAAAAAAAGACTTGCAAAAAAGTCTGTCCAAGATGTAGACTAAGCTGTTTATTTAACCAAATCTCCATACCTAAACACACAGCTACAAATTATACAAAAGAATCATTTAAAGCTTAACTGAATTCAAATCTCCTATTCTCTTTATGAAGGAATACGATCATCTGTTTTATGAGAATTAAGGATACTTAGATAAAAACATGTAATATGCCCAATGTTAAGTTATAGCATCATGTTCATCAAGTAAGGAGTGGTGGGCGCAATTGCTGGTACAAACACACACATAAGATATATATATATTATTATATATTATAACACACACACATACATACATATATACACACACACACACAACATATTTGCAATCAACATCCTCAATGGACAGATTTAAATGATGAAATGTCTATAAAGAAACATCGTCACTGGCAAGAAAGAACAAGTAGGATATACAGATAATGCAGTCTACATGCAGTAATAGGGCTTGTACATGTGGACTTTTAATATCTTTTTTTTACCACAGGCAGAAGAATACAGGTTGACTATCAAAAATCCTGCAACCTCGGGACCTGAGATGCACTGTATTTTAGAAAATCCCGGATACATATATATTTTTTTTATACTTACCTCCACACACAGACCAGTCTTCCCCTCGCAGCACCGCGGACATCTGGCACAGTTCCAGGGAGCAGGCAACAGGGACGTCTCAACATGTATTTAGTTTAGCAAGCAAGCTGTTTCTGCAGAACAGCACCAGCAAAACATTAGTGGCCAAACTGTGTACTGCAGTCCCTGTATTGAATATGCGATCTGAAATTGATGCGGGGAAACTGAAGTAAACGGATTACCGGTGGCCAGATTTTGGAATGTCAACCTGTACTATGATTATGGCTACACCTGTGCACTAAAAACTGTTGATAATATAGCTTTAACTATTTGTAATTTTCACAATATAGCTAGAATTGCTTACATTTTCTTGTATTTGTTATGGTTTCAACTTTGAGTAAATATGCCAAAAAAAAAACCTCTATCTCTTTTTATGATTTCTACAAGGCTACTAAATTACCTGTTACCTCAAATAATGAG
The DNA here is from genome assembly GCF_032062135.1 of Pyxicephalus adspersus. NCBI lineage: Eukaryota > Metazoa > Chordata > Amphibia > Anura > Pyxicephalidae > Pyxicephalus > Pyxicephalus adspersus. The sequence goes on from NC_092859.1 coordinate 147,570,099, forward strand.
CAAAATTCTTTAAACTCAGATCCATACCTTACTTTTTGCTTGTCTCCTGCTGAGCTCTGCAGTGAGCTCCTCAACAGAAGAGCTCTCAATTCCACTGTCTAAACCAGAGGCTGATGTTACTTCACTCCTTTCCTCTTCTACAGTACACATCCAATCCCTTATCCTCTGCATGTGAGCAGATGAGAGGCCTCCTTCTGACAGAAGGTCCATGAGAAGGAGATATCCAGTGTCCGTACAAGTCCTGTAATGGGCACACTCGGCCATTAGCCTAGACACGTGCTCTTCTGTAGATCTCCTGGGTACAGACTTGGCCGGGTCAAATCTATTCAGGATCCGGGTTTCTGATCGATGCCTTTGTTCTAAAGCTCGCTGTAGAGATTTTATCTGTTGCTGGAGGTTTTCCACTCGTTCAGCTTCCTTCTTGCAATTGATAGTTGCTTTGTTTTTTATGTTTTGAGCTCGATTTGCATAATTTAATGTATTTAAGGTTTCATCAAAATCAGAAGCAGAAGGACTTATACAAGAAATCATTACTGTCTTGGCATTTCCTCCTAGTGAATCTTTTAAAATCCTGTAAAAAGACAAAACATGAAATACAATGATAAACTTAAAAGATCATACAAAATTAACATCAAATACTCGAAAGTAAATAGATTGGCAATATCGAAACACAGTTTACAATATATATAATATTAGGAGTTTACATATTTCTTCGTATTCCCTCCTTTACCTTTAAGAAGTAATAAATGCATTATTATTACTACAAAGTATTTCTATAGCACTAACAAATTATGCAGCACTTGACAAAGTCCATAGACATGTCACTAACTATCCCTCAATGAGGCTCACAATCTAATGTCCCTACATCAGTCATAAATTAATCTAGTCTAGGGTCAATTTTAGGGGGAAGCCAATTAACCTAACTGCATGTTTTTGGAATGTGGGAGGAAACCGGAGCACCCAGAGAAAACCCACACAAACACAGGGAGAACCTGCAAACTCCATGCAGATACTGTCTTTGCACAGATTCGAAACCTGGGACCTAATGCTGCCAAGTGGGCTAGAGTGCTGCTAACCACTGAGCCACTGTACTGCCCTTATATTTACCCAGTAGGGGAGCTGATTTTGTATGGCATTTAAAAAAAAAGTAGACTCCAAGTAAACATTATTGCATACAGAAATGGACAACCTAAGCGTAATTTAGCACAGCCCCTTTGCCGAGGCAATCAAGACTGAATGGGAGCCAGAGCCTCCCAGGATATCTACGTCATGTATCCCGGAAAGCTCTGGCTGCTCCTTCTGTGCATGGCTGAATTTCGGACATGCACAGAGGGGGCATTTTTTCCACCAAGGGGAGAGATGGCGATCTCACACATGCGCAGTGAGATCAGCTCTCTTTTTTATTTTCCCCTTCACAGCGGCTATGTCACCTTTTCTCACACCTGCGCAGTGCGAGATCAGGTGATGTAGCAAGAAGACCGGGAATGAAGACAGAAGATGTCAGTGCCCAGCGCTTCTTCTGCGCCAGAACAAAAAGAGAATCCCAGGACAACGTGGGACCGGATCACATGAAGGACCAGTGCCATCGAGGGATCTGCAGGATTAAAGACAAGTGTAATTTTTTTGTTTTTAGTTTAGTTCCACTTTAAGTGAAAGCTTGTGACCCTGGTGTGCAGCATGCTTATCTCGTTTAATACCTGGTAATCTTGGAATCCCTGTAGGGTATATGGCTGCTCTTCCTCTTTGGGTCACCCAGAGCACTTATAACATTGCCCAGTGCCAAAAGTCCAGTGTTGATCTGAATGCTTTCTTTTAAACGCTCTCCAGTGTTTCCTGTTTTCAATATCCGTTCAGACCCTGCCAGGTCTACAAAGTGAAACTTGGAAGATAGAACCTGGCCAAAAGCAAGGGTGGGACCATCATCCCCACTAGTCATTCTGGTGACTCTTCCAACTCCTCTCCTCTGCTCCATGGTGACAGTAAAGATTGTATGTGATCGGCTGGAATGGGTATTCACTTGCGTGGCTCCTGTATGTTTGGCAGCATTGCCCACTTCTAACAAACTAAGCACCTCATCCAGTCCTTCCACTTCTGTCTCCTTCACACCACATAACACTTAAAGAGAAAAGAAAAAAGAAAAAACTGATTGAAACATAGGTCTGTACTTATAGTGTTAACATACAAATAACTTCTCTGTACATTTTATTTGTCATGTCATAATTTTCTCTCACAGCAGGTAGATTATTCTACTACATATTATGATCCACTTCTAAAAATGAAAGCTGATCCTAATTTCTGAAGTATTTTAACATAGATTTAAATTTTATTAAACAAAAAACCTTTTTTGTTTCCAGTACATTATTAGCTGCAACAGGTCAGACACAGCACGTCTTACTGTGCCTGACCCACCTTTTTACAGTCATTGGTTTTTAGTTCTTTCATTTATGGAGACTTTGTCACATATGTGGATTTTAGGAAAGGAGGAGGACGTAAACCACGGTCATGTTTTTGTCTTTTCTTTGTCTGGAAATAATCCAGGTTTGCTGGATCACCCAGCTTCACAGATGATAGTATATCCTTCTCCAGCCTTGGAGAGCTTTATTGAATCAGCCCCATAGTGATTATGGAAAACAGTGATAGGGAAAAGCTCAGCAAAGGAGCCATAGAAAGTACTATAGGAGTTTAGTTTTATTAATCAAATGTAATGAATATAGTCTGAAAGCAGTTCATATTAATAAAAAAAATTACAACAACAAAACAAATATGGTAAAAAAGGTATATTAAGGGATATAAAATATTTTTTGCAACTAGAATAATGTGCTTGCATTACCAGCAAGTGACAGGATTAAAAACACATCAGGACCATATGGAATGTTTAAAATGTACCGCTGCCACAAACAAAGAAAGGTAAGGTCATTTATACAGGTGCTGCAGCGATATTTTTTTTGTACTGGTTACTAAGTTATTGGTATTGCCTAGAAGTGGTGGACACAAAAATAATGGCCTGCAAGAAATTTATATCCAACATATCCAAAGCCCAAGGGGTGTTTAATTCACAATTCTTACTGAAACCTACTATCAAAGATGAATCCTATACCTATAACTTACCAACATTGCCTTTGTCATCCTCTCTGATAAGGATGTCTTTACTAGAGGTCTGCACCTCTAGGAGATCCCTGAATTCTTCCTTATAGACCTCCAGATAAGATACACGGATTGTGTAATCAATCAGATCGTTTTCATCAACTAGTTTAAAAATTTCAGCCATGGCACGTGGTATGATTCCCTGCTCATCTTCAGAGATGGATGCTGAAACAAAACAAAATAATTATAATTAAGAACAACGGAGCGGCATGCCCCTGCTCTCCCCTTCACTTGCATTGTGATTGTTCTTCGTCCATCAATCCTCCAGGGCGGTCGTTCGGATGACGAGCCCTGTACACACACCCGATTCTCTTCCGATATCAGCCCTAAGGCGATTATCGGACCAGAACCATTGCACGTGTGTATGTAGCGTAAGATCTTTCAGATCTTTGCAAGTATGAAACAGTACAGGGAAGGGGTTAGGTTATTGTAATGCTGACAACTGGCAGGCCACGAGCAGGTGAATAATCAATATCTCCCAGATATCGATTGTTACCTGGTTGCCACCATGCACCTAGTGATCATCCTTCCATCAAAATAAAACACTGATGGAAAATGTTTTATCTTGTAATATATTTTGATGTTTATATCATATCTAACTTGAGATCCATTATATAAACCAACCAGTGTTTAGCTAGCATAAGGTGGAGATTAGGTTAGAGTGCTTTGCACAAGTGTATAAACTTTACTTCTCAATGCATCATTTAAAGCACATCTGTCAAAACCAGATATATGAGCTGTCATAGCTGTTCTCTTCTAAATATGCTTGTCCCCTTGGCTGTTACATCATTGCTTCAGTTTTCAATGCTTTTTAAATTACTGAACAAAAAAGTATAGGGAAAAGGGATTTGGGAAGTTTTCTTTCATTTGCTTCATGCTTGCCCTCAAACTATGACTTTCCTGAGTTTAGTCACAGCCAGGAAAGTAGCATTATCAGAAGCAGACAGCTCTTATATCTTTTTCTTGACCTTGAACTTCAAAAACCCATTGGAAGAATAATACGTGAGTTCAGTTAAATATGAAAGCCATGCTTACATATGCTTGCTTCTCCAATGGTGTAGGTTTTTCCTGATCCTGTCTGTCCATATGCTACTACAGTGACATTGAACCCTTGAAAGAAAGCTTCAAGTAACGCCTGGACGCAGTGGCCGTACACTGTCTCCTGGCTGCATGCTTCATCCAGAATATGCTGGAAGTGGAAGTGCCTGTTGGTGCCCAGAGTCAGGCTCTGCTTGTCGGGATTGATGTGGACACAAGTCTGCTGTCCATGGAGAACTTCTTTAGGAAGCAATGGACGAACTCTTACAGCTACCTGCACAGCTGTCTCCTCTGCGCGAACGGGCTGCCCTTTGGGAGCCATGGGAAGCTCTGGAGCTGCATAAGAGATCACAAAATGTTAGTGCTTTCTGCTGAAATTAATCAATACTTAAAATGCTTTATTTTAGTTTTGGAAAGAAGGGTGAAGGTTAGAACCCCTGCAAAGCTACGTACACACATGAGAGGATTCCCGTCCAATAATAGTCTCAGGGCTGATATCAGACGAGAACCTGGCTTGTGTACAGCAGTCGTCGTCCGTCATTCCAACAACCATCCTGGTGGATCCTGGGACGATGATCGATTATAATGAAAGTGAAGGGGAGAGAGTGCAGCAGGGTGCCCTCTCTATAAAGCAGAATGGCGCTGGATGTACATTAATGATTCGTGCAGTCTTTTGTCATTGAAAAGGATTGTGAAAGATTCTTTTCAACGACAATTATATGCACGTGTGTACCCAAGCCTAAGGTTTGACTGCTCCCTGGGGTTTCATTAGTAAGATTTCCTATTATTTTCGTGTCTTAGCCAGACAACCTTTTCCCAGACAGGGAAAGAAGGAAAATTTGTGAAAGGGAAATAAAAAAATAATAAAAAACCAACAGACATTCAAGCTTTTCCTGTACTTCAATTTTTACTTCTGTTTGTGTTGCTTTTAAAGAGTTTCCTGCAATTCCTGTCCTGGGGAAGCAAAAATGTTGGGTTGCAGAAAAACCAGGAAAAAAGTTCCTAATCCTTCCCTATTCTGTACAAAATTAGAAACAAAAGTCTTGGGAATAGTGTATATTTAGCCAAGTTCTTCCCCATTACCCTACACCCCTACCCCATTTCACATCCAAACTTTATTGGATCACTGTTATTAAGCTGTAATTTGTGTACGAGCTCAAATAAAGCTTTGGACCAGGGAGCTCTCTAGGAATGTACTAGATGTAGAAGTTTGGTATACTGTCCAGCCAATTATTATTAGACTGTATTTATACAGCACCAACATTTTACGCAGAGCAGTACATTAACTAGGGCTTGCAAATGACAGACAGATACAGACAGTGACACAGAAGAAGGAAATGGAACCTGCTCTGAAGAGCTTATAATCTAAGAGGTGGGGTCTAAGTAACACACAATAGAGGGGGAGATTTGGAATGGTGGGTAAGTAGTGAGACAGAAGGAGAGGGGTAGGCGAGTTTGAAAAGATGGGTTTTCAGTGCTCTTTTAAATGTGCAGTAAGTAGGAGCAAGCCGAACAGTATGAGGAAGACCATTCCAGAGAGTTGGGGCAGCTCTAGAAAAGTCTTAGAGCCGTGCGTGTGATGAGGTTATGAGTAAGTCGGTAGTAGGTTATTGGAGGAGAGAAGAGAGCGGCTAAAGGAGTATTTTTCTATCAGGTCAGAAAGGTAAGTAGGATAAGAACTGTGGAGGAATTTGAAGGCAAAGCACGGAAGCTTTAATTTGATTCTAAGGTGAAATGGAAGCCAATGAAGTATCAAGTTTTGGCTTAGCCAAGCCATTAGTTTCTAGTTTTGGATAGGAAGGTATATACTCAGGTTTTTACTGCTGTCTTCATTTTACCCTCATTTCCTGTGGTGGTGAAATCCATGCAAAGTAAACAGAAATCACCAACACAGACAAAAATAAAAATGCTTTCCTTCACATCTCAGGAAGCTGCAAATGTCTATATCATTATTACACAGGATTTAAATAGCGCCAATACATTACGCAGCGCTTTACAAAGTCCATAGTCATGTCACTAACTGTCCCTCAAAGGACCTCACAATCTAATGTCCCTACCATAGTCATATGTCATTAATACAATATAAGGTCAATTTGGGGGGAAACCAAATAACCTAACTGCATGTTTTTGGAATGCAGGAGGAAACCGGAGTACCCGGAGGAAACCCACGCAGATACAGGGGGGAACCTGCAAACTCCATGCAGATAGAGCCCTGGCTGAGATTGGAACCAGTGACCTAGCACTGCAAAAGCCAGAGTGCTAACTTCTGAGCCACCATGCTGCCATTATCAAAGCCTAAGTCATCCTCACCTAAGTAATGAATGGATAAAGCTGCGTACACACTTCCAATTTTTATCGTTCAAAATGAACGACGAACGAACGATCGATTGGGCAAAAATCGTTCGTAAAAAAAGTAACCAACGACGCCGACGAACGAGGAAAGTCGTTGGAAATGAACGACCGGACCGGCGGATCGGATTGGACGACGATCGTTGACCATCGTTCGTGTGTACGATCGTTCATTGATCGTCCATGGTCTGAGCATGCATGATGAACGAACGTTCCTGTGGTGCACGTAACTTCCTGTATCGTTCAAACGATCGCATCTATTGTGTGTACAATATCTACGAACGATCGTGTCGTTATCTGTATGTACAGGATCGGTGCTATACGATCGTTCGCAGATATCGTGCAGGATCGTTCGTTTACCAACGATAATAATTGGAAGTGTGTACGTAGCTTAAGTCAGAGGCAGCACCACTGCAAAAGAAAAATAAATATTGCAGCTCTATCACACCATACAGGACAAAGTGTGGGGATAATACAACACAGATGGAGTGCATGCATATAGACAGGAAGTGGTTACCAAATGGCTACAGGGAGAAGCAGAAAATGATAACAGAAGGTAAAAAAGTGAAATTTATTTGTAATGTGATTATTACCATGCACAGGCTTGTATAGTGCAGGAAATAAATACTGAGGGCTCACATACAGCTCCCCCCTGTGCAGGGAAACACAATAACACAGAAAAGGCCTCTGTATTGTGCAGGAACACACCGTGCACCCCAATAACACAGACACAATGCTTTTGGAGGGTGGGGAGGAACAATACTGAACTTATATAAAGTGCCCCCCTCCCCCCTGTGCACCGCTATACCCGGCCCCCACACTGCAACAAAACCCCACCCGGCCGCCACTTCACCTGCAACACACAACGTGACCCCGGCAATCCCTGTCCAGGATGTCCTATACAGGAGCGTCCATCACTGGGGACCACAGCAACATCACTATGCAAGGCGGCCAGCAGCGCCCTCTAAAGGGGTGCACGCTGTTTTCTTGTCCGGCCGGGAACACGGAGCTGATTCTTTGTGTCCGCCTGCTGTTGCTATGGCAACAGCTACTATACACTTCCTGCATGGTTTGCAGAGACAACCCCAGGCTATGGAGTTTTGTCCCTGTAATACCTGCAAAGATTTATATTGCTGATAGGATCATTGTAACATACAACACACACACATTCTTTACATAAATTTAAATAAATAAAAATAAATATGTATACCCCCAAACTTATTTGGAGGGACTGTCCCTCTTTTTCACATCCAAGTCACTTAGTCCTGCACAGTTATTATTATTATTATTATTATAGAGTATTGATATAGCACCGTCATATTACGCAGCGTGTACATTAAGTAGGCATTGCAAATGACAGATGAATACAGACAGTGATACAGGAGGAAAGAACCCTGCCCCAAAGAGCTTACAATCTATAAGTAAGTATCACACAATAGGAGGGGTTTTCCATCTTGTTGAGTGAATTTATACATGTATGGGTGTAGTAACTGCCTACATATTGAGCTAAAAAGTGTTCCCGTTGGAAAGATTTGTATTTATATTCTTTAATTTTAAATGCATATTAGTATATATATATATATATATATATATATATATATATATATATATACCGTATATGTATATACTGTAAATGTATATTGTACATATTTCCTATCATAACTTTCCTATTGTGCTGCAAATAACAAAGACTATGGACTAACTCTGCAATTACTTTAGGGGCTCTATAAAGCAGGGAATCTGACATTCCCTCAGACATTCCCTGGTGGGACTCAATTACTGCCATTGAAACACATAGACCTGAAATATCCCCACCAGGGAATGTATGAGAGAATGTCTGATTCCATGTTTATAAGTAGGGCCTAAAGTGTCCATGCAATCACAGGGAGAACACACAAACTCCATGCCGATGGTGTTTTGACCAAGATTTAAACCTGGAACCCTAATGCTGCATGGTGAGAGTGCTAGCCAACAAGCACCTTTCTCATTCCAGACAAGCTGAGAATTATATGGGGTTATTTGGGATGCTACTAAAAGATGGCAGGTGCCAGATTTATTGAGTAGTGATTAGCCTATGTATTTTTAGCTTGCTGTAAAGCATTTGTAACTTTAAAGCAGAGAACATCAAAAGCCACAATAGGTATCAGGTGCGTGTTTTTCAAACTTTCCATTCACCACTTTCAGAGTTTATTGCCACTTTAACAGTTACTCAAATCAAGTAAATAGGGGTTCTAAACAACTTCACTTCATCACAGCTTTTTTTTTTAAAAAAAAGGCCTATATGCATATATATTCAATTTATTTAGGTATGATATTGGAAAAAAGAACAAGCATTTTTGGAATTTGACATTCGTTAAATATTGTGAATAGTTACAGAATGCTAAATACCAAATTGTTAAGTTGCTCTGTCATCAGGCCTTGAGAGCATAAATATTAGAAAGTTTTGGGAATTATGATATATTATATTATATATAACCTTCTAACAATCTATAAAGAGCTGTACAGACATCATATTTCTGTCACTAAAAATTATCTTATGATTGTATTCAGTGACATTAGAATGAATGAATGCTGTACACACAGCACTGTTTAATTTTATGAAGGGGGAGTCACCCTGTTGCATCCTTTCCCATACTATATTACAATAGTCATCCTTGCTTGGTTGTTTAGTGTTCCACCACAGCAAAACGCTAAACTATATTGGGGGACCACTGTGCAAACACTTTATTTTCGCTCAAGACAATCATGAATGTTCGTCTTGGGAAATTGTTATCCAGTGAGTTTACATAGCCTAAGCCTAATATCTGGTGTGCGGCAGTGATTATTTTCGGTTCACTGTTGGGTTGAGATTGTGACAAACTTTATACATTTGCAATTTTTTCCATGTAGTGAACCCATGGCATGTTTGCACCCATAGGTAGTATTGTTCAAGAATAAGCTTCATTGTCTTGGTTTTTAATTTCTATGCAAAGGGTCCTTTCTCTTATTACTCCTTCACCTCTCTTTTCCCTTTCTTTACCTTCTTTTTTACATGCCTCCCACAGACCCAATCTGGACCTTTTGACATGTCACCTCTATGTTTACCTGTTCACATATCAGACCCACGAGCTATGGACCCATAAGTCTATGGGTGGTCCAAGTTGTAGAATGGAAAATGAGCAGTATATACCAATGCTGTGCATGTGCCATTCTTTTCTAACCTAACAATGATGTTTACATTGCTGCTTTTCTTTATTATTATTAAAAATCTGTCAAAAAAAAATTAATTATTTATTGGTAGCTTCATATTATGTTGTATGATTCAGGTCAGAGTAACAAAATTTTCCAACGTAGAACAATATTGTGGTCTACACTGTTATTTCTGTTGTTGCCACTGGCCCCACAGGTGAAATATCCAATGCCACATACGGATTTACTGCTTCTTCATCCAAAAAGATTTATCATCCTGTACAGCATAACTGATGGAAAAAACAGCAGCAGGCTGGCTATCTCCAAAACTTTTCTCTAATCACCTTCATGTTCTGCATTGCAATATATGAGGCTAGATCTCCTAAAAGGCAATTTTGTTTTATTCTTAAAACTTTTTGTTTGTTGAATTAATTGACTCTGGCCCCCCGCATATAAATATTTATTCCCATACTTTATAGGTAAGGTGTGCACCTGTATTTTAAAGGGATTTGCAAACCTCTGTCAGCTAGGGTAAAACAGCGTGCCAACCACCAGGAGCTGCTAGGGATCACTTGATCCTACTGTAGATCTGAACCTGCCCTAAAACTGCTTCTATACTCTAGCTTGCTTCATGTATAGCAATGAACTGAGTCAGTGAGGTAGCTTCATTAGTAAGCCTAAAGACTTTCTACCTATGCCTTGTGATAGCGCTTGGTGGACAAGAAAATTGAAGGAAAGACAGAGAGTCACCTGATCCCCTATATTCAGATGTACTGGGCATTTCACATCAAATGGGAGATACATAGAAATATCTGTAGGGGCTGAAATGAAAGACATTTTCTATTTTTTTTAACCTTTAAAACCTCAGAAAAAAAAAGTTGTGAATACATGGTCACATAATCTTCCTCCATATAGATAGATTTAGGCAGAATAGAGACCTAGACAAGGTGGCAGGTCTCCCCATTTCATCAAAAGACATGGATATGTTTGCAATAGACACAAAAGAAGTCTGACCATATGGAGCCTACATTGGTAGGGTCCTATATAAAACCAACTGCCTACAAGTCATTCCTCTATTTTACAGTGACATGGAGAAGCAGTCTGTAAAATCTACACTATTTGCACAACCACTATACCCTAAGCTTTTGCCTAGGGATACCTTGATGATCCAGCTCTGTGCCAAAACATCTCCTCTAGTCGCATCAGTGATTGGAGTGGGAGAAAGGTATGTCCTTTTTTCCTGAATGTAGGTTTTAAAGTATATCTGCTACTTGGGAAAAGTACAGGTGCACTTTAAAATCTGTAATTTGCTAATATTAAAAAGGGAAGCATTTTCCAAAAAAAATCCTGTTCAACTTGTTGGAGATTCTCTACATGAATCTAAAATGCTGTATGTCCATGAGTTCATGGAGATCAAAGCAGTCAGACTCAGTGCAATATTTTGCCGCTTTGGGGCTTATTTTAGACCTATGGTGAGCTGCCGAGGGCCTAACCACACTCCATTCAAGTGCAGCTGATCATGGTGCAGTGTGCAAATGTGACAAGTCACATTTGGCCACATGGTTGAAGCCTGAAGATATGCACTACGGCTGCAGCCACCTACAAGTCTCTCCAAATAAATTGCAGCAGATTATTGCGCAGTATGCAAATGTGACATGTCATATTTGGCCACAAAGTTACAACCTCAAGATCTGGGCTGAAAGCAGGTGTGTAGTCGTAAAAAAAAAGGAGGGGGCATGGTACTATCCATGGTGAGCGCACAGGCGCATTATTGTTTTGTAGACGTGCCCGCCCCACTACACCACTGCCTATGTGTCACTCAAAGGGGAAGAAACTTCCCCCAGAGTGACGTCATGATACGAGAACCCACCCACTCTTCTATCGCAGGTCTGAGCCTGCGATGGGATAGTGGACTGGTTGTATTTAGAGCGACAACCCACCCACCGCCCTGAGCCTGCAATTCCATACAGGAGACCTGGTCCGTGGCTTTGGCTGGTGCACCCCCCCCCCTTCAGTGGAGTCCTTCTCCTGAGCCCGCTGGGGGGGGGGCGACTGGCTTGAGCCGCGGACCACTAAAGAGTTCCTTGCAAAATAGGAGTGGGCATGTGTGCCCATTCCCAATAAAAGTGAGGGCATGGTGTTCCCACCTGTGCCCACCCTATTACACCCCTGGCTGAAAGGGCCCTAAGACTGCAGGCTTTAAGCATATACTGCACATAAATAGTAGCTGATACATTATTCCACATAAACACATACCTTACTGACTGCCCCCTTTATTAATAGAAAAGAAGGATCTTCTCCAGGGAGCCATTAATTAACTAGGAGTGGTCAAAAATATTTTTTTAGGATGTGAAAGTCTTGTAGATACATTGTTATACATGTGAGCAGTATAGTTTGCATGCAATCCTATCTTGTGTAGCTGAAAGAGCAGACACCTGGGGGAGCTAACGTTTTCCATGTTATCACTTCTGGAAAACAAATTTGTTCTTCTGGCATCAGGATCTGTCTATTCTGTCCTCTCCTATAAACAGGCCTCTATGCCAGCAGATTTGGAAGATGGATGTGTCTTCAATTTACTATTTGAGTCTAAGAGATTTATCATTTTTATTTTTATAAACGTTCTGGATTATTCATTATTACCCAATTGCCCAGTTACATTTGTTTTGTTATGACTGGTGAAGATCTGATAGTTAATAAATCTTGACTTATACTTTGTTTATGTGTTCTTAGTTTTCAGAGTGAAAGATCTTCACCGGTCATAACAAAATAAATGGAACTAAGCGGTTGGGTAATAATGAATAATCCAGGACAGGCGCAAGGAGCAGTTAAACCATGCAAAGTGCAAACACCCAAATCACCTAATCAGATTTCATCTTAATTGTTAGATTTAGTGATTTCTGCACATTTGTTTTTTGTCTTTGTGGATAACCATGTGTGTGTTATATGCTGTGTGTTTAATAAGGGATAAATCCATTTTTGTATCCATATTGTAGTTGTGTACTGCATACAGGGGCAAAATGCCCTACAGGAGGAGGAGGGGTATTTAGGACTAAGCCCCCCAGATGGGTTGCAGATAGCTGTCAGATTACTTACACTGGAAAAGATCCTATGATTGATTCCAGTGACAAATGAAGAAATAAGTGTTGTACACATACTGCCATTCCATTCAATAGAGAGGGGAAAGAAGAGGACATATAGGTGGCACACCTGCTCCATAGGAAAGCACAGCAGTCGTTTGCAAGTGTTTGTCATTAATCTCTATTTAATGTACAACGCTTCATAATATATTGGTGCTATATATATACTGTTTACTGATAATAATTCACCCAGCTAATTGATTAATGATGTGCCAGTGGACCTCTGGGCACACACTAGATTTTTACTGGTGACAAGCACAACCATTCATCATGGTCGACAATGATTTGGCATGTACATAAAGCTTTAGTTGGAGGGGGGCTGCCAGTATCAATATTACCTGCCAGGCATTTCCAGGTGACTCCATGGGACTGATTTATTAAAGCTCTCCAAGGCTGGTAGGTACACTTTCATCAGTGAAGCTGGGTGATCCAGGAAACCTGGAATGGGTCTGGTCCAGGATTAAAAACATTTGCTAGCAAATAGCAAATGACTTTAACGAAATCAATTCGAGGTTTGCCGGATCACCCAGCTTCACTGATGAAAGCCTTGGAGAGCTTTAATAAATCAAGACCATGTGTCTGCCAATGTCAACAGCTGTTTTAATTGGATAGTGGAGTAGGTTTAGACAATACAATGTAAAGGCAATAGTCTGAAGTCATGGACACTACGACCAATATGATAAATGTACTGGTAGTTCTATGAAAAGGAGAGCATGAGCTGGGGGCATCCAACTGCTTCTTTCTCTGTATGAAATAGCCTTAGCTATCAGTCATTTGACTTTGATTAATTTTATTTGATTTGATTTGGCAGGCTGGATCACTGAATGTTATTGATAGGATAGGAGTGCAGGTGCTAGATTTTTGCTCAAAATTATCATAAATGTTCTTTAAAACAATGACATCATTAATATGGAATGGAGGAAAAACCAATCTGTGGTGCACAATCTACCTTTCCTATCATAGATCAGGTAAGTGGCCTGCTCATAAGGGAGCACTCTGGTTTTACTGGTTGGATGATCACTAAAGTTTGCTGTGGATTTCATTAATTTGTTTTGTTAAACACAGGACTAGGACTGCTAGTCCATCTGTCCAGAAGAACTTCCAACTGAAGTAAAACCTGACCTGAGTTCTAATCCTTCCCTACTCTATCCAAAATGAACAAAAAAGTTTTGGGTATTGATATAACCTAAATAAATTGATAGATTATGTGTAATTCTTTTCAGACCACTTTCTTGTATATTTGTGTTTGGGTAATAAAGGAGTGGCAGCACACTGATGACTTTTGCTGTTATCACTTCTCAAATAGTAGGAAAATCTGATTTATTGAGAAAAGGGACTTCATATTCAAAAGTTTGAATTTATACACAATTAAGGCATATGGCATTTTATAAAGGTGTATGATTGTTTTATGAAGAAAACATGGGTAATAAATAATAAACAGTATTTATTTAGGGCCAAAATATTAAGCAGCGCTGTACATCTATTAGGGGTTGCAAATGACAGACAGATACAGACAGTAAGTCAGGAAGAGAGGACCTTGTCCAGAAGAGCTTGCAATCTAAGGCTGCGTACACACATGCAATTTTTGTCGTTGGAAAGGATCTTTCATGATCCTTTCCAACGACAAAGGACTACACGATGCATGAACGGTGCTGTACATACAGCACCGTTCTGCTCTATGGAGAGGGGAGGGGAGAACGACAAACCGGCACCCTGCTGCGCGCTCTCCCCTTCCCTTTCATTAGGATCGCTCGTCGTTCATCGTTCGTGGATCCGCCAGGAACGACGCCGACTGTACACCTGCCAGATTCTCGCCCGATATCTGGCTGATGCCGATTATCGGGCGAGAAAAATCTGACGTGTGTACGCAGCTTAAGAGTTAGTGAACAAAGCAAATACGACCCTCTTATGAACCCACATACATAAACTGGGCATACAATACACTACATTCCTGTAAAAACATTTTTCTAAAAACTAACGTTGAAATGAATCCACGCACATCCTAAACATCTATATACATGAAAAAATAAAGATTTTCATTACATGTTCAGCACATGTTACAAATGATTTTCTCTTTGTATTCCAGGTATGCTACATGGATGCAAATTATCTATTTTGGGAGACTCAGTTTATACTACAGCAACAATTACTTTGTACCCATGAGCCCTTAGTAAGCCAAGCTTGACGATTTGATTGCCATTTGCTTGTTTAAACTGCGTACTAAAGAATGAGAACTATGCAAGTCTATAATGAGTTAGAATATAGAACAATGAGCAGAGGTATGAAGCCAACTAATATGTATGGAACATAAAAAAACCACAGTGTTCCAATCTCAGAGCAATTATCTGCTATTCATCTTTTCGCTTTTGTAATGAGTTACCATAAATAGCACTGAGGATTTATAAATATAGGCTATAGGCAAGTTAAATCGGAGCAAACATTAAGATCATCATAGCTGCTGGAATTACAAAGCAATTTTATAATGGGAATTATTGAAAATAGCCGTATTTATGGTACCCAAATGCATTTAAACTGTCATTTTAGGTACAGATTCAAAACTGAACAGAAACCTGTCTCAGTTGCCATGGGTTGGAGCAACCTTTTTTGGTTATTAATATTATTACACAGTATTTATATAATGCTGACATATTACGCAGCGCCTTATAAAGTCCGTAGTCATGTCACTAGCTGTCCCTCAAAGGAGCTCACAATCTAATGTCCCTTTCTCAGTCATATGTCATTAACCACAGTCTAAGGTCAATTTTAAGGTGAAGCCAATTAGCCTAACTGCATGTTTTTGGAATGTGGGAGGAAACCCATGCAAACACAAAGAGGGGGGGGGGGGGGGTCTGCAAACTCCATGCAGATAGTGTCCTGGCTGAGATTCAGATTAGGAACTAGCACTACAAAGGCCAAAGTGCTAACCTCTGAACCACTATGCTGCCCATGTTCATCTTAAAGCTGAACTCTAGGCAGATGCAAACAGTGCACCTCCGAATTCATTAATACGAAACTATATATAATGTAAGCTAAATGTGACCTATATCATCCTCTTGTAGTCCCTGTACAGCAGAATTCAGAGCAGGAGCTGCTTAAAGAGCAAATCAGTTCATTTGCTAAAAACAAGCATGCTATACTATACTATAGTATGATACTAAGTAAGACATGCGTGTATGTGCTTATAATTGTGGTACTTTTTCTTCACTGTCCAGTATTAGGCTGATGGCAGGCCATGATGGCTTTGAGTCGAAGTAAGAAGGTTGAACTATGCTGTCTGTCATTTAACCCCCAAAAGTTCTCAATTGAAAAAGCATTTGCATAAAAATCTTTTTTTTTTTTTAATCTTTTTATGGGCTGCTCATTTTAGTAGGAGTCCTGCTTTAAATTGTTGAGAAGGTCCCTCTAGAGTGCTCTTGGGCGATACCTTAGCTAAAAATTTCAGATAAAGTGAATTCAGATAAAGTGAATGTAGCAGAACACAATATATATTTCCTCCTAGGGATGGCAGGGACAAAAGAAGCAGTAAGGGAATGAGCAGCCAGAGTATGCAGTCATTGAATATGCATTAGTAGAGTTGCTGGATGGCAGGACGGTGCAGAATCTGGTGTGTTGGAGAAATTCAGTGTCAGGGGTGCTACCTGGAAGGCTGGTAAAGGAAAGGTGCATTGTTTGGGAGTCAGGGAGTGCAGTGTTAGGGGTGTTGAGTGGCAGGGAGATGTCTGATTGCAGAATGCCAGCAGTACAAGCTTATTAAAAGGCTGTCAAAATTTGTCTACCTTTAAACTTTAAACAAGGAGGCTTCTTTAACTGTGGGAACATGCTTTGTGTAGTGGTTAACCCAAGCAGCAATGAAGTTCAACCCAACAAATACAAAAAAAGTCTTCTCTTCCATGCAGTAATGCAGCCAAATGTTTTATCCAATTAAAGGATAAAACTTCACATAGACCAGTGGTCCCTAACCTTTTAGACGGCATTGACCACTAAATTTATGGACTCCGGGCTGCGTATGTGCAGGTAGCCATGTGTCACTCAAAGGGGAAGAAACTTCCACCCAGAGTGGCGTCATGATGCCAGAATTCGCCCATTCTCCCATCCCAGGCTCAGACCTGAGACACAACCCGCCCTGAGCCTGCGATGTATACAGGGGACATGGTCTGCGGCTCTGGCCAGTGCGCCCGCCCGAGCTTGGTCTTTCTCCTGACCCTGCTGGGGGGGCACAGCCAGAGCCACCGACCACCAAAATTTTCTTGCAGACCACAGGTTGGGGACCACTGACATAGACCACCCATAAGAGATTGGTTCCTCAAATTGGACAGGATAGCAGAGATGGAAGAACTTATCCACCAATCTAAAGATGGTATAAGCCAATTCTATTCCAGATGGGCTTGCTGGGTACATTTTCCAACCACACACACATTCCAACCATTCAAAGAAAATAATTGAGGTCAAAGAACAACATTTCCAAAGAGCCCTACATAGATCAGAGTGAACTCATCGTACTGAGATCAGAAAATTGTTCTCAGTAATAGGTTTATAGCCCTCAGCTAATCTTCTCTGCTCATCAATGTTTGTGCTGAAATCATTGGACATTCTTTTTATCTTCAGAATATGGAGGTCATTGTGGGCCCTAACTTAAAGAAATCACTGCTGGTGCTTTATATATCTATATATATATATATATATATATATATATATATATATATATATTACACACATGGCTCCAAGATATTTCTAGAGCTGCCCCCACTCTCTGGCATGGTCTTCCTTGTCCTATTCGGCTTGCTCCTACTTTCTGCTCATTTAAAAGAGCACTCAAAACTTATTTTTGCAAACTTGGGCGAAAACTTTCCGCAAAATTTGGGCGAACTGATTTCACAAAACCCTTGGTTCTCAATGAATGCATCTGCATTCATTGAGAAGATCCCCGGACACTAGAGGTTGCATTAACCTCTAGCGCCCGGGGATCACAGTGGAACTGCAGAAGAACTCTCAATAGAGAAACTCTATTGAGAGCTCTTTTGCAGTTCCACTGCGATCCCGGGGCACTGGAGGTTAATTAACCTCTAGTGCCCCGGGATCGCAGTGGATTCTCAGAGCTGCAATCATTCTTGCAGCTCTGGGAATCCTGTTTGCGATCCCCGGCACTAGAGGTTAAATGGGGACAAGTCTCTCCATTCAAAACCTTCAGTGTTCCCTGATTGGCTAGAGGTTTTCAATGGAGAAACTAACCCATTTAACCTCTAGTGCTGGGGATCGCACACTGAGCTGATCAATGAATGCAGCCGGAGCTGCATTCATTGATCAGTGCAGCCCGCAATCTTTTTCTTTTGAAACAATTCGAGCTCGATTGGCCATTTCTCGCTTACAATTTTGGTAAGCAAGAACGGCCGAATTTGCCGCGAGATTGAGTTTTAAAAACTTGCTTGCTCATCCCTACTTCCTACCACTCCATATCCCCACTCCTATTGTGTGATACTTCCCCCGCCTCCTAGATTGTAAGCTCTTCTGGGCAGGGTTCTCTTCTCCTCCTTTGTCACTGTCAGTATCTGTCTGTCATTTACAACCCCTATTTATTGTACAGTGCTGCGTATTATGTTGGCACTATATAAATCTTGTTTATTAATAATAATAATAATAATAATAATATTAATAATAATAATAATAATAATAATAATAATAAAAACAATTAAAAATGTGCGACCAGGCAGGGCTTTGTTATAGAAAGAGACAGGCGATTTCCCTTCCTCAATAAGCATTGTTACCCGTTTGATCACCCGCATTGTGTAACAAAATCATTGAGCTGCACATGGGTGTATCAGCGTTGGTTGATGGGGTACAGGTTTCCCTGCAGAGAATCAAATGAATGGGCATCCCAGCTAGGCTAATCAAGATGTTGAAAAATCATCAACAAGGAGGAAAATGGCAGTTCCCATGACACAACAGGGACAAGTAAATATACCGTGGTTTAGTTCCACTTTAAATAAAAGCACATTTTGTTTTTACATATATTGCTATTGGAGAGTTTCCTTCACTTCCTGTCTGGTAAAAGATGGTCAGGTTGACAGGAAGTGAGGGGAAGTCTCCATAATGGAGCTTGCGATATCAGTAAAAACCTGACAGGAATTTTAATCATTTTATTTTCATTTTTTTTACAATTTTGCATATGCTTTTAAAGGGATAAATGTAAAATGTGATTTTATTGCCTTTTTAACAACTTTATAGTGAATGCAGCATACACTTTCAGTCAGCAAAGTCCACCCTCCAGTAACCTCTAATGTTGACTAGTGTGAATGTGTTTTATATCAATAAAGAGTACAGAATCCAGAGAAATCATTTTAATTGATTGAGACTTTGTTCTCTGGACAAATAAACTGTATTGAGTTTATAAATGTTGCTGATCTCCCCTCAGATCCAAACATTACTGCTGGCTCAGTCCCAGCACTCAGTAAATACAGTCTAGTGGAATGTACCAAAATGATTCCTTATTATGAATCTTCTAAAAGAAATATAACGGAATATTTTATACTTTTATAGTTTAGAAAAGGTAAAACAAGTTACATATTAGCGATAACGGAGTTAAGAATCGATTAAAACCCGTCTGTTTTGGTTTCGGCCACCCCCGGTTGGTGGTGTGGAATGGTACGGTCCATTGAAATGCCTGCGCTGCGCTCCTGTGCGGGGGCTTATTGAGTCGGAGCGCTAGCGGAGGGCAGGAGCTGCCGGGGGTAAATTAGAGGTCTACTCTGCAAATGGTTCTAAAAATCCCTCTCCGGAGATCTGTCAGCTTGAGCCCTGAACACCAACCTGCTCTATCCCCGGCAGAAATGACCGGAACCACTGCTCTGAAAATGGAAGCCAATATTTTAGTTCTTGGTGCAGATGGAGTGGGGAAATCAGGTGAGTGCATGGAATTCTAAATCTGCAGCTCCTGTTATTGGGGTGCAATGCATACAATAGGGAAATCTAAATTTTTGCAAAAGTGTGGCAAAAGTTAAAATTTTGCTCAGAACACTTAACTATGTTCAGTCGAAGTAAGTCGGTCAACGCCTTGTAAGTGGTAAAATGCCATCAAGACCGCCGATTAACATTAAAATGAATGAATATGATTGCAAACTAGCAATACACGTTGTTTCAGCACTGAGAAACTCCATGCAGCTACTCAACTGCTTCCATAGACTTGAATGGGATGCTTTTTTAGGTGCCTCCAGTTATTAATATTATTAAACAGGATTTATATAGCGCCAACATATTACGCAGCTCTGTACATTAAATAGAGGTTGCAAATGACAAATACAGATAGTGACCATATTTTATCCACCAGGAGCAGCCATATGCGGTCTTCCTCTAAAGGAGAAGCTGCTCCTGGGTGTCTAGTGGTTGAAATATGGGGGCCAGGAGCGGTACCCATACATATAACCGAAAGTCTGTCTATTAGTTATCAACATTTGGAATACAGTAATAAAATATAATTGGCGGTTCTGAAATATGGGGGCCAGGAGCGGTACCCATCCATATAACAGACGATCTGTCTTTTTTTTATTAGTTCTCATCATTTTAATACAGTATTGAAATAAAGTTGTCGGTTCTGCAAAATATCGACCAAAAGAACTCTATAGGATCGCAATACTAGATATAGTAAATGAAATGCATAAAGTTTGACTTTTATACAAGGTGCTCGGACTGTAAACTGATCCAATGGAACTTTGCAAGTTGCAGTTTGAGTTGCTCATATTTCAGTCAGTGCAATTTGCATATGATTTTCATGAACAAATATTTCTTCATCTAATCAATCATCCCTACTCATAACATTTGCAATGTCTGATTTATTTGACTTTATACTAATTGTGGGCTTGTTATTGTGCTCCTGACAGCACTGACCGTCCGCTTTCTAACAAGACGCTTCATCGGGGAATATGGAGAGCTCGGTAAGTAAACATTCTTCTTCTTATTATTATTATTACACAGTATTTATATAGTGGTGACATATTATGCAAATGTCACTAGATCTGTCACAGTCCTGTCCAACAGCTAAAGACTGAACGATGCATGATGGATCGCTGTACATACAGCACTGTTCTGCTCTATGGAGAGGGGAGGATGAGACCAACGGAGCAGCACCCCGCTGTGCTCCCTCCCCTTCACTTTCATTACCATCGTTCGTCAGTCCTCCAGGACAAATCCATGAACCACGAACACTGTACACACTCCAGATTCTCGTCCGATATCAGCCCTGAGGCGAATATTAGACGAGAATGATCTGACGTGTGTACGTAGCCTTAGAACAAAGCTGTTCTGTTCTATGGAGATGGGAAGGGGGAGAACGAGCGAGCGGCACCCTGCTGCGTTCTCCTCCCTTTACTTCCATTGGGTTGTTCATGTTTTCGTCCTGGCGGATCTACGAATGACGTCGGACAGCCGCTGTACACACGTCAGATTCTCGTCCCATACGAACATACGAGGCGAGAATTGGACGAGAATCATCTGACGTGTGTACGTAGCCTAAATCTAAACTAAATGACAAAATTGATTGTAATTCAGAGCAGTTATTGAATAATACTTGTGGTCGATCACAAGGATCAGTTTAAGCAGTGATTTCCCCAGTCCCTTTTAGCCGGGCGCACCACCCAGGACTTTTCAGTAACCACCCCAATGTTTTGGGGTGGTTACTTTGGAGTTGGGTCACAGTACTGGGCCCACCTCCCACCTACAATTTCTTCCCACCCAGCTAAAAAAAAAATGGGTTGAACACTGGTTTAAGTCCATTGATTGTTATATGAATTAAAAAAAAAACATGGAAAGGAAATTGGATAGTGTATGTCTGGTATTAGTCCCAGCGAACTGTATTACTTGAATAACTTAATTGCCAAATATTCACATGTACTCCGTAGACATTGCTAAAGTACATTGGGGGCTGATTTACTAAAGGAATTTAGCCTGTTCACTTACCATGGTGAATGATCACCTTGCAAAGGATAATACACTGGGCTCAGTGAATGCAGTGATAATTCACTATGCAAAGAATACCCAATCAAGTGCAAGAAAAGCTAAAAAAAAAAGGTTTTTTTCTTGCACATGATTGGACAGTTGAAGTAAGCACAGGTTCATCCTATTTACTAAGCTAAGTGAAATATCTTTTGAAAAAAATGATTCACTTTGCTTTGTGAACAGTCTATATTCTTATAGTAATTCAACCTCATTGAATTTCATTCTTATTTGCTGCCTTGTGCTAACAGTAACACCAAACAGCAGATGTAAAATTTGCTTCCGAATCTCATGACGGCATAATATACACTAAGGGGACAGTTATTCTAGCATACAGGCTCCAGGTCCCTTTGTGCTAAGTTCCCACTAACTTACATGAACGCAGTGTGTTTTTATTGATGAAAGGTCGGCCATTTGGTGGCGGTTTTCAAAGACCTTGAGAAACATTTTGTAAACACCCTTTGTCTTCCCTTTCAGCAAACCCACTTTGATATTTGAGAGTTGTTCACAGACAATACAGTCTGGCTATTACATAAGTCTGTGAATGTTATGCATCAGTGACACTGTGCCCAGTGTGCTGTGTAATCATGCATAGCCATCACCAGGTATTGTGCCAGGTGAAGCAGAAAGCTCTCTGCCGTATTGTTCTCTCGGGAATGAGCATAG
Source organism: Pyxicephalus adspersus (assembly GCF_032062135.1). Lineage (NCBI taxonomy): Eukaryota > Metazoa > Chordata > Amphibia > Anura > Pyxicephalidae > Pyxicephalus > Pyxicephalus adspersus. Next base: position 147,592,583 of record NC_092859.1, read on the forward strand.
AAGCAAATGAAGTATCACGTATGGATGCTTGGTATGAGCCAACATGATTTTCCTAGTTCATGTATTGGTGGGCACCCATCTGTAATATGCCCAGGTACACAGTGCACTATACTCTGTAAGGGGCAGAGAATTTTTCTACCAACAAAGTTGTCCTGTATTATTATTATTATTAATAAACAGGATTTATATAGCACCAACATATTACGCAGCGCTGTACATTAAATAGGGATTGCAAATGACAGACTAATACAGACAGTGATACAGGAGGAGAGGACCCTGCACCGAAGAGCTTACAATCTAGTAGGTGGGGGAATTTCACACACAATAGGATGGGAGATATGTAGTGGTGGGAAGAAGTGACGGTTTCAAACGACAGAAGAAGATGAGTAGGCAAGTTTGAAAAAATGGGTTTTGAGCGCTCTTTTAAATGAGCAGAAAGTAGGAGCAAGCCGAATAGGGTAAGGAAGACCATTCCAGAGAGTTGGAGCAGCTCTAGAGAAGTCTTGTATCCGTGCGTGTGATGAGTTTATGAGTGAGGAAGTCATTAGTAGGTCATTGGAGGAGCGGAGAATTTCACACACAATAGGATGGGAGATATGTAGTGGTGGGAAGTAGTGGTGGTTTCAAATGACAGAAGAAGACGGGTACATAGGATAACTGAATTCTGTTCAGCTCTGTCTGCAAAGATTGGTCTGTATTCGTATTCCAACGCACCCACACATCCCACCCAGACGTCATTAATAAATGGGAACGACTGCTGTACTGTCTTATGGAGGAGAGCTTTCCTTCTCCATAGAACTAAACAGTTCTGTGAGTACAGTGCTTGGTTCCCATGTCACTAAAAACCACAAGGAGTTGTAATTTTCATCAATATTACCCTAACGTGTCTACATAGCCTTACCAGCATTTTCGAATATAGACCCTTTATGTCTGATTCTGTAACTGGTTTCCTTTTACATTATACTAAATGTGTTCGGCTAGGAACACAAGTCAGATGATTCTGGTCTGATAATCGCCTCAGGGCTGACATAGGATGAAAATCTAGTGTGTGTACAGCGTCTGTCGTCCGTTATCTGTCCTGGCGGATTCAGACGATGAACGATCGTAATGAAAGTGAAGGGGAGAGAGCACAGTGGGGTGTCACTCCGCCATTCTCCCCTCTCTATAGAGCAGAATGGAGCTGTATGTACTGCACTCATTCAGGCATCTTTCAGTCTTTTGTCATTGGAAAGGATTGTGAATCGTGATCCTTTCCAACGACAATTATTGCACGTGTGTACCCAGCCTTAGGTATTGGTGTATGTTACTGCCATGTACTGTATATATATCGGTTCCCAAAGCAGATTTTTTTTTAGGCTGGGTGGGAAGAAATTGTAAGCGGGTGACCCTGTGACCTTGTGATCCAACTCATCAGTAACCACCCAAAAACAGCCAGGTGGTTGCTGAAAAGTGTCGGGTGATGCGCCCAGCTAAAAGGGGCTGGGGAGAACACTGATGTATGTGTGTGTGTGTATTATATTCTAAAATGCTGCTCATCAGGGTAAGGCTATGTACACATGGCAATGAGAATACTAGTATCATATATGAATAATAGATTTTGATTCCGGCCAGTAAAAACTTTTAGAAACAGGAAGTAATCCTTTTATAGAGATCTATTCTGATGCACATTTTCTACTGTACTGATATCTTTCGTTAATGTCATTACTGCAAAGTGCACTGTACCAATTGTTCCCGTTTGAAGCAAATGTCATAATAAAACTATTTTTAGATGATGTAGCTCATCTCAACTAAAGAAGATTCCTAATTAACTTAGAAACTGTAGGATAACATCATTTGTCTTTGTTTCACTTTGGAATCTTACGTATAGGCTTAATGAAATAAAGCCTGGCTATTAAGATGAACAAAAGCAGATGGGGCTGCATGGATATTGATGTTGTCAAGTTGTCCTGAACATGCATAGAAAAGCTTTCATGTAAACCAAACACTTGTGCAATATTAATTCTCATGGAGCGAGCGCTGTTGTGACTGGTCTAATGTTTTTCTTGCAGAATCTATATATAGTCACAATGTCTTGGTGGACGGAAAGGAAGTGATCTTTAATATTTGGGATTTTCCATACTCAAAGGTAAGTTTTTTTTTTTTCACCGGGTTACCTAAACATTTTCTAAAATGAAGATTGATAGTGTCCACATGAACAGAAGATTGAGGTCTACATACTTTGTATTTGGGAAAATCTTTTATCTTATTTTTCCACACATATACTAAGGTATGAGTGTGTTGTAACCAATGTAGCTTGATCCAGATCTCTAATAATAACTTCTAAACCAGTCAATGAGAAAACATTGATGATTGCTGCCAATGGAATATTGTGCTTTGCATAATATTGTCTTAGGTTTGAGCCACGCATTGGGCTTGATTTAATAAAGCTCTCCAGGGCTGTAGAGGATACACTTTAATCAATGAAGCTGGGTGATCCAGCAAACCTGGAATGGATTTCTTCAGTCATTTTCTTTTTGCAAATGTTTTGAATCTTGGACCAGATCCATTTCAGGTTTGCTGGGTCACCCAGCTTTACTGATGAAAGTGTACCCTCTCCAGCCTTGTAGAGCTGTAATAAATCAGGCCCATTATATCCATGATTTTGACAGCTCTTGATAAACTGCACACATAAGTAAATGCCTTTCAAAGGTAATACAAAGATCAAACAAAGCCATATACCTATACAATTAGAGGAAAATATTAGTCCTACTTTCCATAAATTGACCCAAGTGGGAAATTATTGGCATACCCATATCAAAAGAATAAAACTTCTATTTTATTTCAAACATGTAAAATTATTGTCAGCTATTATTGTATTAGTATAAAGAAGGCATAAATATCCTTACAATTTGAATGCATTTGTAATAAAAGGTAAAAGCAATAAAAGCTAAATATTTATATGCACGTTACATCGTGCATGACGTATTTTGATGGAAACATTATCGGTGGCACAGTACCTTGGGGATTGTGTTCAGCTCTGTGCTATTGACGGGGTCCCGTAAAGTCTGGGAAAGAGGAAATTGTGTGGCATTGGGCATTTTACCATCTTCCATGGCCTGGCAGATGGGAGACTAATCCACATGGATATACTGACCTACAGCAATGTTGGTGCTGTAAAGTTTACATGCCGACAAAAGCCTTTGTATATCAGCCCTAAGATACCATCTTGAACTGTTCCATTGCAGATATAGTATATATTGGCACGACAATAGATTAAAAAGACTTTTTTTAATCATTAGTTGCATTAATTGCATGCATAGAAAATATTATCGGAGCTCCTCACAACTATAGCAAATGCTACCCAGGAGGTTAATTGGATTTCCTCCAATATTGCGTGCGGTAATGTTTTCAATCAAAAGCCATCTGACAGTCTCTGAATAGAGGTTGACAATGTTCTGTTTAATGTTACTGAATTGTAGCATGCAGTGTACTTGTGATGGTAAAGTGCACGAGTCATATAATTTTTGATAACGCGTATCCGATCAGCAGTCAGTTTAAAAGATCAGACTATATTATTCTACTAACAACATTAGACAGCCATGTTGCCAATTCTGTGAATAATATATGGGCTGCTATTGATAACCTCCCCTGTAAAATGCTAGTTGATTGGCTTTCATTCCGCCATTTTACCTTCAACACTTTGAGGACCTGGCTGCACCCTTCTTATTGATGAATCAGAAAGTGGTAAACCACAGACGGCCATGCAGGTTTTAATAATGGTTAGGTATAGTCTAGTTATGTCTTCTTGCTTCTCTCAGTACATTTTTTTCTAGTTCACCCTGGTGAATTGTAGCTGCAAACACTTTGGGCAGCACCTTGGCTATGTCTCCTCATAGAGCAGGGGTATCTCAATATTTCTAGAGTGGTGTTTCTGCCTGTAAGTGCAGTCTGCCCAGGAATCGCTATGTGCTGAAAGTATGCAAGAAGTATTGCTGTGCACTGATCCCTTACCTTGTTAAAGTTTATTATTTTGCTGTCATGATGTTTTTTACACAGACATCTGTTAGACGTAAACAAAGCAGTTCAGTGAGTTTTGGTACTACAGGGTTGTACCTCCTGTGCTAAAATTGTGCCTGTACAAAAGTACAACAATCAATACAAAGGAGCAAAGAATATAGGCAGCACTTTTGGATAAACATATTATTATACACTACTTATATAGCGCCATCATATTACACAGCGCTGTACAAAGTCCATAGTCATGTCACTAGTTGTCCCTCAAAGGGGCTCTCACAATCTAATGTCCCTATCATAGTCATATGTCATTAACACAGTCTAAGATCAATTTTGTGGGGAAGCCAATTAACCTAACTGCATTGTTTTTGGAATGTGGGAGGAAACTGGAGTACCCAGAGGAAACCCACGCAAATTCAAGGAGAACCTGCAAACCCCATGCAGATAGTGTTCTGGCCGAGATTCAGACTTGGAACCTAGTGCTGCAAGGGCCATTGCACTTACCTCTGAGCCACCATGCTGCTAACATGAGAATGCAACTCACAAAGCTAAAACACGGGCCAAACATCAAGAACCAGAACTATCACAAATGCAGGGCCCATAGCTTTGCATAAGCTACAGCTTGATAGGCTTACAAAGGACAAATTTAACTACTTTCCAGCTGATGGAAGCTGCAGGGGAGCAAAGGAATGATACATAGTGTTGGGGAGTAGTTTATTCTTTAGCCTGCATTGATGTTCTGTTTTTTATACTAGTAATGTGATTTGTTGCTAAAAGCAATAGATCCACTTTGCATGTTTTTTCATAAATTTTACCTGCTATGAACTAAACAAATACATTTAAATTGTGGAAACATACAACATTATCAGTATCAGCGCTTAGGGGCACACATACAGGCTGGTACATAACACAGACCACACTCTTGTTTAATAAGTTACTGAACACTTAATATTTTACTACTGAAGTAGCAATAATTTTAATAGGGGATTGCTCAATGACTTTCTTTGCCCAGCTTGATATTACAACATACAGAAACATATCATTGGCTGCTTTGGGTTTCTTAGAAACGGCAGATTTAGCTGATGGAAAATTACAGCTGCTTTGAGAAATCTGTGCCAGTGTTTGATTGTGTATAGAATGTCAGTGGAGATAAAGAGAGTTATAACTATCAGTCTACTCATCAGAATGAAATATCATCAAAACTTTTCAAATATTTTCCATTTTAATCTATAAATGAGGAATGTGCTGGAAAAATCAATTGGAAATTGTATAAAAAATATATAGACTTATATTTAAAACTCCAGGAAAGAATAAGAAGTATCCTTGCTATAGGTTTACCTCTTTTTTATATAAGTTCTTCCGGGCAGGGTTCTCTCCTCCTCCTGTGTCGCTGTCTGTATCTGTCTGTCATTTGCTACCCCAATTTAATGTACAGCGCTGCATAATATGTTGTCGCTTTATAAATACTGTTTAATAGTAATATAATAACAAAGGTTAAGATGCAAAGATAAAAAATTCATAGGCCACACTCCAAAATAAAGTCCATGATCAAACCCAATATACAAAACAAAGAATTATGCCATACTTGCATCACACCTCCAGAATCTGATTCCTCTGACAGTTTTTCCTACCCCGGGGCAGTCAGATCATACCATAAGGATCAGTTGCAGCGCTACGTCCCAGGTTCGAATCTCAGGGCAGGGCACTATCTGCATGGAGTTTGCAGGTTCTCCCTGTTTTTGTGTGGGTTTCCTCTGGGTACTCTGGTTTCCTCCTATATTCCAAAATCATGCAGTTGGGTTTTTTGGCCCCCCCCCCCCCAAAAAAAAAAAATTGACCTTAGACTGTATGATTATGGTAAGGACATTAGATTGTGAGCCCCTTTGAGGGACAAATAGTGACATGACTTTGGACTTGGCACAGTGCTGCGTCATACGTTGGCGCTATACAAATACTGTGTAATAATAATAATTATTGTGTTTGAAACCCAATTGTTCCTTACATTTCCAGCCATCCCCTTCCACTCTTCAGCTGGCACCAGAATGCCCAGTGTCGGGACCTAGAAGGAGCAGTGATGTGAGCCCACATGGCAGGTAGAATAGAGAGCAGTGGAATTGAGTGGGGGTTTGAAATTTTGGGTAGGGCTTTTCACAGACACAAATACAGATAAATAAAATGTATCTATATTTGTGCCTGTGAAAGACAAATATATTATAAATAAAATAGAGGAAAAATTGCAAAGAAGAAAAATCATTAATCCAAATGTACAATCTGCTTCTGATCAGGAAGGTTTTTTAATAAATATTCTGATCTATAAAATTGTTCTTTATTGACCATTGTTTTCCAATTTTCCATAGGAACCAACTGAAGAAAGCTGTGCAGAAGAGGAGAAGCGCATTCAGTGGGCTGATGGCTTTGTCTTGGTGTACAGCATATCTGACAGGGCCAGCTTTAACATTATTTGCCAAACCATCCAACTCATCAAAGCTTCCAAAGACTGCTTAGGACCCGAGAAATTGCCCATTGTCATAGTGGGTAATAAGCGAGATCTGCATCACTTACGAACTGTATCAAGTGAAGAAGGGAGGCTTTTGGCTCTCTCTATGGACTGTGATTTCTATGAAGTTTCAGCAGCCGAGGCCTACCACGGAGTTCTTATGGTTTTCCATGGCCTGGTGGATAAGATTAAGGAATCCAAGCTGGTTACCAAGAAGGGGACGGGAATACGTGGCATTGTGAAAAGCATGTCTGCAGTGTTTGCCAGGAGAAGAACAGACTCTCTGTAGTATCTGGAATGCTTGGCAGACAATGACACATGACGTGACTTTAAAATCTGCAACACTTCTGTTTGATATTTTAACATTCTGACTTGGTGATGGAACTCCTGTCTGAGCAACCTACAATGTGTTTAGAACTATCTATCCAGAACTTTATTGTTGCTCATCGAAACATAAACACATGAGCATAATGGTTTACTTAACAGCTTCTAAAGTTGTCAATGCAACTTGGAAAATGAGGAGTGAAATTACAAATAACCCCAGCTTATCACTGTGAAGCGGTTTTTGTGTGATAAGCTTTACCACACATTAGGAAGATCTAAAGAGTCTCCAGCTTTCATCTGCTCATTATCTATTATCAGACAAGCTCTGTCTTGCTCCTGTGTTCTTCTCTCTGCATTCTGTCTCCAACTTCATCATGTAGCAGATCTACACAGTAGTGAAAGGAGAGTCTATCAGTGATTTAGCGTTGCTGGTTGGAATGAATGTACACATATTACCATTCTGGCATTGTTTATGTGCTCTTTGTGTTTTCACAAGCTCGCCCCTTGTGTGCACTTTTATGAGGGTAATGGAATGTGTGCAGCCGACATTCCATGCTGGGACAATACAGAAGCACCTCATTGCTAATTGCAGAAATCACAATAAACAGATTCCAGTACTCACAGCAGTTAAGCCATAAAGTGAAGTAGTTCATCAAAATCCAGGAATGCTGGGTGTAAGGAGCAATTACAGATTGAACTCTCCGTGAGAAATGATCCGTGAACATTTTTATTCCGTTGGACATTTTCAAGAGATAATGGATACTGGATAAGGTCTTTATAGAGAAAATAGTGCTTGATTATTGGGGAGATAAAAGAGTTGTATGGTGGGCAGTGTTAGGGATTGTGTATGTAAGGGGTGCTGTAAATTGCTGAGTTTTCCATTCAAGCCCAGAGGTGCTTCAACACATTATTACACAGTATTTATATAACAGCAACATATTCGCAGCACTGTACAAAGCCCATAGTCATGTCACTAGGAGCTCACAATCTAATGTCCCTACCATAGTCATATGCCTTTAATACAGTTTAAGCTCAATTTTTTGGGGAAGCCAATTAACCTAAGGGCGTGTTTTTGGAATGTGGAAGGAAACCCACGCAAACACAGGGAGATCCTGCAAACTCCATGCAGATAGTGTCCTGGCCGGGGTATGCGAACCTGGGACCCAGCACTGCAAAGGCCAGAGTGCTAATCTCTGAGCCATTGTGCTGCCCGGTGTGTTTGAATGCAAACCCCAGCAAAAAGCTACTTTTGGATTGATTTGATTTGATACAAACACAGCTCAATATTCTGACCCCCCCCCCCCCCCCCCCAAGAACTGGACAATCTTAAAATGGCAATCTACAGAAAGCCTTAAATTTGAATATTTGACTTTGATTCTTAGAGGTTACAAATGAATGGAATCATTGAGCCCAAATGGTTTTACCTAGTGTATTTGTTGCAAGTCAGCCAGTAAGGAAAGGTTTCCTTTTTGCAAGATTTCCAAAATGTTGTAAGTGCAAGCTCTTAAGACACCGAAGTCTGATTATTATTTTGAATAAACAGGATTTATATAGCGCCAACATTTTACGCAGCACTGTACATTTAATAGGGGTTGCAAATGACAGACAGTGACACAGGAGGAGAAGAGGACCCTGCCCCAAAGAGCTTACTGTCTACTCATTGGTTTTTGGTGGTGGTTAGGGTAGTTAAGAAGGTTTTGTAAAACAAATCTACACCATCATTGTTTTGTGCAGTTTTGTCCTTTTTATATATCTCAGTAATGTATGTGCTGTAGTTATTTGGAGATTTACACAAAGTTTTTTTTCTTTTGTTGTTGGCCAATTGTTTTTTTAATTTGATGTATTACTGTTGCACAGTTATTGCTGTAGATAAGCAAACCAAATATGTTTTATAAGAACTGTAATGTTTTCACTGATAAAGAGAACATTCATCTTATTCCATCACATCATTCACTGCCTCACTGCCTTAATACATAAATATCTGTAATTAAAAAAGTTTTAAAAGATTGTGAGGTGCTACCCTGTCATTTCTAATGTACTGCCAGTGTCCCTAAAAAGTAACTTGTACATGTTTATCTATGTAAAATATATGATGTACATTATGGTTGTATATTTGTACAGTTAAGAGTTCTGCCGTTATATCTGTACAATCTTCTGTTTGAAAATGGAAAAGGATATGTAAATAGGCAAAGTAAAATCTATTTTAAATGGCTTTGTATATTATATACAATATATCAATAAATATTCTTAATTATGTGTGTACATGTACCTGATATCTTTGGTATGTAGTATATTTAGATTGTGTCAGTAATTCCAAGGGTTTGAGGGATGTCCACTAAAAGCCAAAGATACCAGATGTTTAGGTTTAATGCACAGCAACCATAGTGGAACTGGCTGATATTTTGTTTTCATGTCCTCGTTTAAAATGAAAGCACACATTAGTAACTATGGTTGGTTAGTATAGATCTACCTACTTGTCATTTAGCAAAGCTCAGCGTTGGTGGTGCAGAAGGAATTCCACAACATATCCTAATTTGACTGTCCCAGGTCCATCTTAGACTCCTACCTTTAGGCTAAGTACAAACGTGCAATATTTGTTGTTGGAAAGAATCTTTCCCGATCCTCTCGAATGACAAAGACTGCATGATGCATGAACGAGCCCTGTACATACCACACCATTCTGCTCTATGAAGAGTGGAGGGAGGAGAAGAACAGAGTGGCACTGTACACACGCCAGATTCACGCTCAATATCAGGCCTGATTTATTAAAGCTCTCCAAGGCTGGAGAGGATACACTTTTATCAGTGAAGCTGGGTGATCCAGCAAACTTAGAATGGATTTCTTCAAAGTCATTTGCTATGTTTGCAATGCAATTGTTTTGAATTCTGGACCAGATCCATTGCAGATTTGCTGGATCACCTAGCTTCACTGATGAAAGGGTATCCTCTTCAGCCTTGGAGAGCTTTATTAAATCAGGCCCATTGTGGGAAGCTCACAGTGTGCAGTGATATCGGAGTAAGCAACTTTAGTCCAGCTGGTACAACCATGCAGAGTTTAGTTTTTGGCTTAGCACCAGAATAGTTTTCTGCATGATCGCTCTGCGTGACTTGCTGGTCTACAAACAAATCTATACCATGCATAATATCTAATGTTTATAGCATATATATGAATAGAACAAAGTGTGAAACTTTATAATCTCCTTCCGAATCAGTTACAGATGTGAACAGGCAAAGCATGCATAAAACAAATTCATCGTGTAAGTGAAGGCCGAGGACTTTGTTTACTTTCGGCGTCATTATTGCAGAACCAAACTGTGAAAACACGGCCATCGTATGACTGCATTCAACAACCATCTGACATTTACCTATAAATCCAGCGTTGCTCTAGGAGGTTTGTAAATATGAGACTGCAGAGCGGGGATGTTTGGAAGTCGAAGGCACTTTAGGAGCGGAGTACAGAGTTGTCGTGACAATGGGTAGTTAATTGGCTCCAAAAAAAACTGCAACAAAAAATCAACAAACACAGCCGTGACAGAAATGTTTATTCACAGCAGAGATCCAGACTTGTTCTGGCTGAACAGGATTTTAATGTCTGGCATGCGTCATCCAGCTACATTCTACCAGACTTCTAGACATTTGGGAACACTTGAGGCTTCATTAAAGCTAAGGTTTGGGAACCCCCTATATCCCTCTATCTAATCCCTGGGTTTAATTAAATAAATACCTAAAGGCCCCCTTTATTTAATTGAATCCACAATGACACCATGGAGTCTTCTAGACTGCAGAGTTTTAGGGTACTTTTTTCAGAAATTAGGGAACGTTTTTTTTTTTTTCAATGATTTGGATGCATTATAAATATTTTTTAATATTTTTGGTTATTGGAGTGCCGCAATATCTCCAAATATAATGTTCTTTGCCTAGACACCTTTTCCAGTCTAAATTTTGTTTTTTAGGAGCCTCCTAATGATGTGGAACCCATTCTCAAATGTGCAACAAAGGAAAAATTCATGCCCCACCTGGAAAAGACCTCAAGCTGCTTCCAAACCAAATTCAGGTATTTACAATAGTTGCATTAAAAAAAAAAAAAAAAAAAAAATCAGAGCTACAAGCGGCCTTCCTACCTCCGCAACAAATTTTCAGATAATACTCCAATTACTTGGCCCACTTTAGGAAATATTCTTAGAGAACAGAAAATGTAATGCTCTTATCTTGTCCACTACTCTGCCAATGCTGTCCCAGTGCTATGCCGCCATATTCCTTGAGGTCTCCTCCAGCATCACTTTGCATTAATCAAGTGCCACATCATTAGGAGGCTTTCACAAAAATAAAAACCGACATTCAGGACATGCACATGCTGGGTTATTAGAAAGTGTTCCACATAAGCAAATGACCCAGTACCTAATCTTATGCATGTACAGAACAAAATTGAATGCTGATTGTATCAAATCCTGCAGCCATCTTCCTGAAAAATGTGATCTAGATATCCCAGGGGCCTTCAGATTTACCCACCAACCACCATACCCTGGCATTGAATATGATGTGTGGGGAAAATTACTAAAAAAAGATATACAACAAAGCAAACAAACAAAATACACACTTTTGGTCATGGTCAGGCTGGGCACCTAGGGTCCAATATGGGAATTGAGAAGGAAGGTCCACCAGAACATCAGTTGCCGTTTTTGGAGGCATTTTTTTGCAGCAGGATCTAGGAGCCCTCCAGAGGGCACAAAAAACTAATTTTCGGGGTCCATATTAGTGGAGCTCCCAATGTTTTTTTCCATTTTTTCTGTGGCCCAGACTGACCCTGTCATTGGTTATAAACAGGGGTCCAGCACTTAAGCAGACCAATGGTAACAATGAGAGTAGGGGCAGGTTCAGACCTGTTGTGAAAGCAAACAATCCCACATAGCTCCGGGAGGCTAGCACCATGCCAGCTGCTCGCATTCTTAAAGAGCCAGTATTTGTAGATTTACCTGTGGGTACCACTGAGCTGTACTAAGCCACTGACTGTCACCTCCATTCATTCTCTATAGGGCTACTGTGGGTAGACGCTACACGGAAGCAACATTTCACTACCATTAGTAAACTATAAACGCACCACAACCTTATTGCCAGTCTTAACGTAGCCTAAAGGTCTGCTTCAATGGGTGTCTTTCAAGTCTTGAGTTAGGCTTACCTCTTCACCCTTATGTGCCAATGTTTAATTACGGGATAACTTTATTTTGTGGCTCCTTTAGCATTTTCCACGTTGTTCTCTTAAATACAGTGGATATAACTGTTTTCGTTTAATCTGTGGATCTCTGATGGATGACCTGTCGATAATAGTAAGGAACATCTCCTTGGAATCTGACCAGGAGCAGACACATATCTTGGAAGTACAGAATGTTTCCAGTGACGCTCCAGGATCTCTACTGGGTTTCAATCAGGATTTCACTAAATGAACTGCAATGTACTTTCCACACACACACAAAGAAACACAGGAGGTGAAACACCAGGGCTTTCAGAAAGCACGCTGAATGCATCATCTAATGAACACATGTCGCAGGTCAGTATGATTGTGATATCATTCATGTGGGGTTTGCCATGGCATTCACAAAAATTTGGTACGGACTGTAGATACAGGCTATTATAAATTACTGATGACTGAACCATACCTAAAATAATAAGTACTCAAAATATAAAAAAAATATTTTGGATAACAAGAAAGAATCTTGGTAGCATCTCCAACACAGAAGGTTGCTTTTAGCCCCATGACTCTGTTACCCTCCCTAACGGTTAATTTCTTTCCAGTTTTATATGTCTAAAAGCTGTACATTGTTTTTCATAAAAATTTATTTTACAGTATGTGTTGAATGCAATACAAATGGATTTTGAATTACCTGCCCCACCCCGTTGGCAACGTACACATGCACTGATGCCTCCGGGAACTCCCCCGGTGACTCATCGGGTGCAGAAGCCGGCCGGAGGAAGAAGAAAGAAGACTGGGATCGCGGCGATGGACGGCGCGGGACGCTGGCGGATCAGGTAAGGCTGTATTTACTAACCTTCCCATAGGTTTACCTACCCCGAGTGTGACTCGGGGTTACCGCTTTTAGCAACTTTTTTTCTACCCCGAGTCACACTCAATTCAATTTATCCTGTGAGTATCTTTATTTAATAGTAATAAGGCTTGAAGCATACCTAAACTCATCTCACTTTATATAAAAGGGTAGACAACAATGTAAGGTAAGCAACTTTTTTCTACCCCGAGTCACACTCGGGGGTTTCCGCTAAGGAGGTTAAAGCTAAACTTTTTTTAAAAAGACACCTTTACCTCCGCATAGCCCTTAATCCCTTCACAATTGGCTTCTGTTTGGTCCTGTGCTGTCCTGGATTTTTTTTATGTTCTGGTGTGAGGGAACCAGGGGGCGCTGCCATCTTCTTCCATTTTTTCCCTGCTTCTGCTTTTGTCACCCATCTCGCATTGCGCAAAATGCGTTAAATCAGCACCATTGTGGGAAAAGCCCCTTCTACCAAGATCAAGCATGAGCAGAAGAAGCAACCCAAAGCCTCCTGGGATTTATGACATATCCCTTAGTCAAGGTGGATGGAATTTCGAACAGTTCCAAATACCAGTCACTTTTGGCCCAAACCCACAGGCATCTGCTAGAAAGCTGAGGATGAAGAGGAATTTCACCTTTCAACATGACAATGACCCCAAGCATACATGCAAATCATCAAAAGAATGGTTTCATCAGAAGAAAATTAAGAGCCCAGACCTAAATCCAATAGAAAATCTGTGGGATGACTAGAAGAGGGCTGTGCAGAAAAGATGCCTCTGCAATCTGACAGATTTGGAGCCCTTTTTCAAGGTAGAATGGGCAAATATTGCCAAGTCAGGTGCCGTGCTGATAGACTCCAACCCAAGAGGAACGCATGCTGGAATTAAATCAAAAAAGGTGCTTCAAAGTATTACTTTAAAGTGTTAGTATCTGGCTTATCGTACATTTTTTATACTTTTTCCCTAACTTGTTTTTCAATTGAATTGTACAGGTTATAGGTCACAGGTGGGAAAAGTTTTGAAATGATTTGCGGTCTCATTTTGGAAACGGAACACATTCATGGAACACACTACCTCAAATTTGGGCTCAAAGTCAATTTTAGAATGAGGATTTCAGCCACCAGCATTTATAGATAAATTCCAGGGTAAAGTCAAAGCCATTCAGCAGATGTACAATGTTCACCTAGAAAACCCACATTCCAAATTCTGATGTTTGTCTAAAATATAAAAAAATTGCTTTTAGATGAACAGTTTTGCTTACAATGTAAAAATTCCCAAACAACTTCTTAGCAAGTCATCCCATTGCCACGGCAGATGTCTTCAATCAGTTCCTTTTATCCTCAAGTATGTTGCATGCACTAACTTTCAGGTAAAGAGGTCAGACAGAGCTCTTGTTATGTAATACTTCTCCACCTTTACAAGGAACTGCGTGTGACAGGGAACATGCAGGTCCCAAGCCTGCCACGGCATGTTCAGCTTTAGCCTCCATGTGCGTGACAACCAGACTCCTTTCCCTTATGATGTCATTAGGAAGGTCGCCTCTGTTAGTATATTCTAGTAACATATATGCAAATACTTGTACAGTAAGGATTATACTTCTCTAAATGAATGCAGATTTGGAGCAAACAGAGTATGCAGACTTTAAAAGCACAAATAAACACATAAAATCAACATTTTTTGGAAATATGTGTATGCTTGTAAAAGAATACATTGCTGTTAAATTTCATAATTCTTTTAACTTTTTCGTTCTTACCCAACAGTGCAATGCCTAAAAAAAATAATAGACGCTAATATTTATTCAGACCACCTATAGCTTTGATTAAAGCATGCATTCACTATAGGTATCGTTTTACTAAGCTTATGCAAAGTCAACAAAATATTTCTATCCAAAGTTGCAATTTTTTTTTTGTGAAGATCTTGTATTGATGATGGGAGAATTGGACCGCTATGAAGAGTCTTCTCCAGCACATTCCAATGCTTCTCAATGGGGTTAAGGTATGGATTGTGTGGTGGTCAATCAATGTGTGACAACAAAGACTCATGTTCCCTGAACCACTCTTTTACAATTTGAGCTTGATGAATCCTGACATTGTCATCTTGCAATATGCCTGGCCACCAGGGAATAAAAAAACATTGATGGAAAAACCTGATCATTCCCTCTATTCAGGGAGTCAGCTGACATCATTTTTTAAGCACATAACATTACTAAACCTAAGCCTGACCAACTAAAGCAACCCAAGATCATAATACACCCCCCCTACCGGCACCCAAGATCATAATACTGCCCCCCACAGACACCCCAATTTATATCACTGCTCCCACAGACCCCCCAGATCATATCACTGCCCTCACAGACACCCCAGATCATACCACTGCTCTCACAGGTACCTCTGATCATAACACTGCCCCCCACAGGCACCCCAGCTTATACCACTGCCCCCACATATATCCTAGATCATATCGCTGCCCTCCACAGATATCCCTGATCATAACACTGCCCTCACAGATATCCCAGATCATAGCACTGCCCCCACAGGCACCCCAGATCATAACACTGCCCCCACAGATATCCCAGATCATAGCACTGCCCCCACAGATATCCCAGATCATAACACTGCCCCCACAGATATCCCAGATCATAGCACTGCCCCCACAGATATCCCAGATCATAGCACTGCCCCCACAGATATCCCAGATCATAGCACTGCCCCCACAGATATCCCAGATCATAACACTGCCCCCACAGGCACCCGAGATCATAACGCTGTCCCTATACTCACCCCAGATCATAACACTGCAACCCACAAATCTGGGATTTTTGTTATGGCCTGGCAGTGTATATTCCAAAGATGATATTGGTTCATAAATAACAATCTGGGGTGTAAATACAACCATACCACACCATGGAGTATCTGTTTGGCCTAACTGTAAGGTAGGTTTATATCCCTAAGAGACATATGGAAGCTACCAATGATGACATCCTCCAAATGCTACTGACCTGGCTCTCATGTAGAGTTTTATTTTAAAATGCTGACTGCATGTTGAAGCCTCCAATAGTCTACTTGTTAGGCTATGTACACATGCTTGAATAGTCGCTGGTAATAATTATTTCTGATTGTTTCCAATGACAGTAGAAAGAATGAGAGCTGTACACACCACATTTCTATGGAGCAGAGGGGGGTGGGGAGGACGAGTTGGAGCCATCCAGCTGCATCCTCCCTTAAGAGAATAGCTATACGCATGCTAGAATTTTACCAGAGACAATCAGGATCATTTGTCTTGGGCAGAGCCTTACAGACCAAGAGCAATTGTGCAGCAGATGAAGTTATTCTCAGTCCCAATCAGAAAGTATTGTGTTTATCAGTTTGGCAACCCAGCAACTAGCATATTCAAAAGTAGAGGTTAGCAAAGGAATCCTACACACTTCTTTAAATAAGAGTTACTTTCTAAAGTTCAACTTCATAGATGATATATTGCCTCAAATGGACGAAAATTGCCAACTGATTACAGGATTTGTAACAATTGACATTGAATACTGTTTGATAAACAGGTCAGAAATAGCAACGGCATGATTGCGTATGATTATTGTGCGTTCCTGTGCACTAAGATCCAGTGTCTGCTATTTGTTAAAAAGCCTGCAATCAGTTCTGAGTCAGTAAGGTCAATTTCCGGACACTTTGTGTGATGCTATGATAAAAATAACCAAGATAGCAGAAAAGCACCATAGTCTGTATCTGACAATCAAAACGTTATTGAAATAAAAGCGAATTTTAGACTAAAATTGGTTTCCATATGCATGGCATAAAAGGGGAAATTGACTGAA
>NC_092859.1:147610402-147617490 GCF_032062135.1 Pyxicephalus adspersus
AGAGAAAATCCGGGCCCCAGAGCTGTGTTGGCCCCTAATACAAAATTCTACACACATATTATTTATTTCTAACAATCATAGATTACATTGATACATTTGATACATCTGATCTAGCAAAATGAATGTTTTGCTAGATCAGACCCAAGTAGATTTTGCCATATCTACTAGTCGCACTTGTGACGTTGTGGATCTTCGAAATTTTTTTACCAGCTTTAGCTTGCTGATTGAGTGCTCAGTAGCAGGAACTGTCAACAGGATACGCAGATTGACACATATATTTGGAAAGAGTCCTTCCAGTTTTTACTTTTTCAAGCAATTCGGCAGCTCCAATGGGCTCAGTTGGTTCACTCCAAAATTTGATCGTTGAACAGCTGGCAGAAGACTCATCTCCATTACAAGATTTTCACTGATATCAGCAGGATATTGATCTACCAGTGATTTAGATTTTTTTTCAGCTCATCCACAGGAATTGTTAGGCACTTCCAGAGGAAGCTGAACTTCTCAGAAATGTTCACTGTAGCATTGAAACAAACTGTCCACCAATAACATTATCCAAAACTTTCTGAAACATGCTTCTTCAGGGGAGTCATCCGTTTTATGTTGTTGTGACAATTTGGCATCTTCACCATGGAACTCACCATGACCCATATCCCTTTTTAATTTTAAAACTAAACAGACTTGCAATATTAAAAAAAAATACAATAAAAATTAAATGAATTAAATAAATAAATGTTCAAATTATAATAAAAATTATGGGACGCGTTGGGCTTTATGGGCTCCCTTGGGCTTTACAGGCCCCGGAGCAATGTACTGCATGCACCCCCCTCTCTATAAGTGTGAGTTCAGGTGACGTCAGAAGGACCTGAAGAAAGTAGATGGCAATGTCAGAAAGGAGAGAGAAACCAAGCCAGCACAGGACTGGCTAGGTTCAGATTGTGGATGAATCGAAGGTTTGTCATTGGTAAAAGTAAGTGATTTGTTTTTTTTTAATGAAAGTTCTGCTTGCTAAAGGGGCCTTTTGGATAAGCTAGCTCACTCCCTATAAAAGGAAAAGGGGAGCCACATAGCAATCATAATGTCAGTGTATTGGAAGCTGCTGTAGGAATACAAGCTGAAAAACTGCATATAAAATGAAAGAGAAATTAGGGTCAGTTAGAAAACTGTAGTTTAATTTTTATTGCAAGCTCTTTGTGCAATCCACCTTTTTTTCTGCCTTTGTTTGTTTTTATTATTTGAGGATTTTTTAACAAAATTTTTGCGGTCACTGGTCAATTTTAGCTGAACTTCCATTGATTGCATTTTTTTTGATGCAAGACTTCCCTTTAAAAAACGAATGGGCCTTATTTTTTATTGTATTTTATGTTGATAGCGTCTTTATTTTAAAATTAACTGCTTTTTGTTTGCAGCAAAGGTAGACTTTCTTTTGGAAAACATTTTGTTTTGCAAGACATTTTTAGTAGACTTTTATCTCAGAATGGTATAGAGTTTTAATTTATCCTGTGAGTATCTTTATTTAATGGTAATAAGGCTTGAAGCGTACCTAAACTCAGAAATTTCACTTTACATAAAAGGGTAGACAACTGTTTGTGTTTTTTTAATGCATTGGGAGTGCAAAGCTTCCCGATACCTACATCCCAGGATACCTACATCCCGGGAGGCTCTTAGCTGCTCCCTCTGTGAATGCCCGAGCATCTCGTGTATGAGCAGAAGGTGCCCTTTCGCCAAAAGGGAAAGAAATTGCTAATCCCACGTATGCGCAGTGAGATTGACGTGTTTTTTTCCCATCTGTGTCACCTGATCTTGCACCTGCGGAGGGTGTTGTAGGAAGAAGAACCCGGAAGAACAGAGAGAAGATGGAGGCACCTAGCGCTCCTGAAGATGGATACTGGGACAATGCGGGACCTGATGGAAGAATTTCCTGGACAGATCGACTCCTCTGTGGGATTGAAGGTAAGTGCTTTTTTTTGTTTTGGGTAGTTTTTAGGTTTAATTCCTCTTTAGGTTTTAACATTCACTTTGTTACTGGCCATCTGTTTTTTTAGCTACCTTTTTTTGCGGTACACAACTTCATAGTTTGTAGAACTAACAAAAGATGTGAGAACAGTTTCAGTCCAAGGGGGTCTGCTATCACTTGGTATCCCTGTAAAAACTACATGAATCAGATTGGAGTTCTGCTGCTATATGTAATCCAAGCTAATTGTAAAAGATAAAGTGAACTTGTTCCCATCTTACGCATGCCACAATATTGACAATCTCAAAATTTGTATGAAGGGGATTTCCTACATCAATACCCTTTTATCAGTACCCATTTCTCCATTTTTTTTACTACAGTTTGCCTATTAGTCCTAAACAAAAGCAAGAACAAAATTTGGCTGTCATAGACTTTAATGTAATTGGCCAGTAAGTTTAGGTTAATTTAATAAAGAAATCTGGACAGTTTCGCTAAATCCCTAATGAGGATGGGCCCATTTTGCTCAGTGTGCTTTGTAACCTAATCACTTGCATTAGCCTTTCTTGTCCATTTTAACATGGGGATAGTCTTAAAATACTGGTATGGTGGTCAATGGGAAGAACGCCTTTTACATTGCTGGCCAGTGGCAAGAATGTCACCCTTACAGATCATTGAAAAAGATCATTGGTGTCACTTAAACTGAAAGAGTAACAAATATCTCATTGCTTAGAGAACCCCTAGCAACTTCTGGAGGAACCATGGTTGACAAGCACTGCATTAGACTAATCAGGTATTACAGCTACCGCATTCTGTTTGGTTTACATGCAGCATAAAATGGACCAACCTCTGAAGGAACCATTGTTAAGGCTTGCATGCTTGGCACTTCTGCTGCTGTTTAGAGTCCACCTAATGCTAATGGAGGCCAAAAATGTGAAACTTATAAAAAGTTATCTTTGGTAATGCAATACAAGGCAACAAATGATTGTCAATTGCCCTCTCTGTGCACCATAGATCCTTATCATAACCAACTTGCAGCTTCGGGGCACACACAGAAAAGAACTGGCTTTTTATATTTTTGACTTTGTATGTGTCAGGGCAATATTTGAGACCTTCAAAAGTCAACCACTAATTAATCTTTCTAAAAAATAGAAATGATTTCTAGAGTTTCAATCAGTGAATGTTTCATCAGTAAAACTACATAAATAAACCAACGACTGAGGAGAAGAAGCATCAAATTATGATGGTAGCACATTGTCAGCAAAATCTAATGTAAATCAGATTACGGTAGAAAGCACAATCCTAGGGTCTTTGATCATAGTGTTGTCCTTTTATACTGCTTTTGTAAGGTATTCCAAGAGAAATGCTGATCTAGTTCATACATTTGATTTTTTTATACCCCTATAAATGTGTCCTTCTACAGATGTGGTTCCGAAAACAAATGAACGCTTAGTCGTTTAACGAGAACACATGTGCAGCTGGTGCAGAGCTGGTAACTTTCCATTAAGACGAGATCAGCTACTACAAGTGAAAAGCTTTACAGGCTTCGTTTAAAGGTTCAGTATCCTTAATATTTACATGAAAGAAATCCAAGGCAGGACAGGCACATAAAGTTTATTGTACCGCTATTTATGTAGCACCAACATCATCAATCCAATCCAAACAGATGGTGACATGTTGTAAAAGAAAAAGAAGCATCCGTTCTTCAAGGTGCAGCAAGGGCATTGTAAAGTAAAAGTATTAAATATTAACAATCTATATATACATATTTAATATCTTTGTCATGACAGTAGCAGAAAAATTAAAACAGTGTAACTAACTGCACTGGTTGATAGGAGGTTGATGTAGGGGGGCGAAATTCAGATGACTTTGGAAGTGAATCTATCATTAAACTGAAGGTTTTACATCAATTATTATGGCACCTTCTCCATTTGTCCTGGTGACTGATAAAACTTGTTACAGTGGTCATACAACAACAAATTTAAACTAAAAAATATAAGATCTTTATTATGCCAATAAAATAACTTTTATGAGTCTTTTTCTTTGTTTGCAGAATTATAATAGGAATGTGGCGTCTTTAGAGCATGTATTATTATTTTTTATTTGTTCTAGAGTTTTAATTAAAAGTGTCTACAGATAAATGTAATATTTTGGAAAAAAATATACCTTGTCAATCACTTACAAAAAATATACCTTGTCAATCACAGAAATAGGTACCAATATGGTGTGGAAAAAAAAGAATACCCTTGGCCACCTAACTTTAGAAGAAATTATTTCCTAATTTACAAGCGTTTTCTATAAAATGCACCACTCTATAATTCAACTCAAATTTTTGACCGCTCCCTAATTGCAAACTTCCTTCAATTACAGGATATTTGCTGGTTTCCATCAATTACCTGCTCATTTTAAATGCGTCTACAACTTTCCAATGGAGATCAAATTTGGGCTTTAAAACTGAACATGCAAAATTAAAAAAAATCACTTATCTTTTCTTACTAAAAGCCTTCAAATAATGTGCCGCTCGGTCTTGCTTTCCATCTTCTTTCTTCTGGATTCTTCATGATGTCTCCCAATGGTGCACTGTGCATGTGTGAGATCGGGTGACATGTCTTACAACAAGGCCTCCAAATGTAACAAACGCGCACCAGTGCCACTCTGCACATTCATGAGATTGTACACTTGGTAATTTACATTTAATGGAAGCCCCTGGTGATGCAGTCCCTAATCTCAGGCATGTGCAAAGGAGCAGCCCTCTGCAGTATGTGATGTAATGCTTCCCTTGTACATATTGGGTCTGATTCATTAAAGCTCTCAAAGGCTGGAGAGGATACACTTTCATCAATGAAGCTGGGTGATCCAGGAATGGATCTGGTCCAGGATTCAAAACATTTGCTAGCCAATAGAAATCCATCCCAGGTTTGCTGGATCACCCAGCTGCACCGATGAAAGTGTATCCCCTGCAGCCTTGGAGAGCTTTAAAAAATCAATGGTTCAATGTGATGATAGGTCCACTAAAGAAAGGCCAGCAAATATTCCTCAATTCATAGTTGACTTAAGGACTGCAAGCTGCCCAGACTCTGAAGCAGAAAAGCAACCTTAGCATTTCCATCAAAATGTTCGACAACAAGTAAGAGGTTCTTCATCTAAATCAGGGATGTCAAACTCTGGCCCACAATGTCCTTTTTTGGCCCCCAAAGGAATCCGATATATGAATTGCAGCTAGCCCGCTGCTGCATTGAGATTGCGCCGCTACTACAATTCTGGGCATCACTTGCGTCTATAGACCAGCGGCCTCTCTGCCTATGCGTGGCCCCGCATTGGACTGTTTTATAGACGCAGGGAATTGTAGTAGTGGTGCTATTTCAGTGAAGAAGGAGTTCCAGCCACTCATAACATTAAGCCCCGCATTGGACTGTTTTCTTGTCGCAGGGAATTGTAGTAGCAGTGCTATTTCAGTTTCAAGTTTGGCCCGCGACTGTCTAAGTTTTTACTTTTGGCCCACTGTGTATTTGAGTTTGACACCCCGGATCTAAATGCTGTTTTTGTCATAAAACGGTGGCCAAGCAACCTTATCTTTGATTAATTGGTCCTTTGAAGGTCAGAAGGTTTTGCCTATATGTAGAATGTCAAACTGTGGTCTTGCTGTAAAGTTTGTTGTGGACAGTAAATTTATTATTTTATGAAACTGAGTTTTTATTGACAGTAAATTTAATTGGTGCAATTTCAATGTTTTTAATAATTTTCTGAGGTGGGGAAAAATGACATGACAATACCAATGATACAGACCCATTTGGACCTGTATAAATTATTCAACTTTGACAACATAACATTTTAACATGACATAGAGAACATTACAGATTACAAAACATCAGTTCATTTTTATGTAGAGCTTATATCCAAGCTGATGCTGGTCAATGTGTTACCATGTTATTTGGCACCGTACATCACCCAAGGATCCCAGATCAAATTTATCCAATGTGTTTTTAGGCTTACAAGTGAGCTTGTCATTTACCATTATCCAAACCAATTTTGAGAAAATTGGGTCTATGTATATGGTAACTACCGACTGCCACGCCTTGTCTAGTGTTATGCTGGTCGCCAGCAGGATATGTTGGATCTCTTTTTGATTTTAGATGCATTCACTTGGACATCACCTGAAGATTCTGCAGCAAAATTTTAAGTTTCTTGAAAATTGAACAATCAGCTCTTGGTTTGACTTTGCTGTGCTAACCAACCAGTCCTTGAAAAATTCACAGTCACTTGAAATCTAATACACTTGTCCATTTTTTTTCCCTCATAGTGATTGATTTGAAATGATTTGGTGATGTTTTTAAACTTCTTGCCAGACTCGTAGGCATCCACAACCTTTTGATCTTGTCATAATGATGCAACACAGGTCATTAGTAAAGTGAAGAACAGACTCTAGATATATGCAGTTTAAATAAGATATATAGGTTTTGTCTGCATACTCTGATAATTAGTGCCTCATTTTGAGGTTCTCATAGTTGAAACCTATTATGGAACACTTAATTCCAATCCCATAGGTCTGAACCAAAAGGTAAATGAAGGGTGTTCTTATTTTTTCCAAAGGACAAATCTGCATTTTTAATCATTTAGAATGCAAAGATCATGTTAATTTTGTGCTCCATATTATTAAGTATATGATGTTTATCTGTTGTCACTGTTCCAAGAAAGTATGCCTGAGGCTAATTTGGCGGAGGGCCTCATGACAGGGGAGAAGGGAAGACATAAAAGCAGGATTTAAATATAAAAAAAAAAAAAAAAAGAGAGTGCAAAAAAAATAATAAAAAGTGCGGGAGTATTAGAGGTTTTGATTGGTGGGCCGAAAGGGAATAAAATGGGGGAGCGAGAAGGGGGAGACAGCATTTAGTGCGGGAAACAGAGAGCTTCCCATCCTCCCTCCCTAAGTTATAAACTAATGGAATTTTTTGTCATAGCCGCTTGAGTGGGCGTGCTATTATTATAAGTACATGGAAGTTAGAGTTCGAAAATGGAGAATATACGGGGGGTGGGACCCATAAGGGTATGGGTCTTTCGGTTATGGGTTGCCTTGCATGACACTTGGTTGTTGTGGGGGCTAGGTTTTGAGGTAGAACCCGCTAACTGTCCCCGAGGCGGT
>NC_092859.1:147617824-147628128 GCF_032062135.1 Pyxicephalus adspersus
TTAATGTTAGCCTCTTCAATAATGCTTTAAAAATACCAGAATTATGAGTAGGAATATTTCGTTTTTCACAAAGGCCTGGCAGAGAGAACAGATGTTTCCAAAGTTTATCCCAAAGTTTGGTTCTTATTTACATTTCAAGAATTACAAATCAAATTTTTATGCAATTTGATTCTAGTCCAATAAACCTGGCATTTAGAATACTCTACTATCAGGTTCCCTGAGATTAAAAATAATACCACTTTCATGTTACAGTGCCATTAAACAATGTGTTCCTTCAGTCACAAAATAAAACATTGTAACATAGATTCAGACATATTATTTAAATAAAATACATCTTTACATATTTAGTTAAGAGAATCTGGTTACAGTGGGTGCATGCCATGGGAGCACTTCCTTCTGGAATATTTCATATCTCAACCATCTACATGGAAAACATACACTCAAGCAGATATAAACAGACGTATCCAGTTTGTACAGTGGATGAATACCTAAAGGTTTATCATGTCAGTAAAATATTGTATAATGTTGAGCTTTTCAAGGTAAATCATAACATTCATGTTTAAGCTGAACACTTTTCATAGACAGTAGGCTCTTAAAAGCTTAATTTACGGACCTGTACGGACAAATAACCTTTGTGGTCTGGTTATTATGTCTATGCTTTGACTTAGTATAATAGTATTGTTGAATCAGACCAGTGAATGTATTGCATTTTAATATTTATTATTGTTAAATCTGTTCTTTAAACACTGTACATTACATCTGATGGTTGAAAAAGTCTGCATGTACCAGGTGTTCCTCATTAGTGTCTATTCACTCGAATAACATTGGTGGGGATAGTTAAGCCGGTTGGGTTTTTTTGTTTCATGGGGTAAATGAGATGCCAAGGATACTATCAGCTCCTTACCAAAAAAATCTCCAGGTTAAGAAGGTTATCTTAAAGTGAACCTAAACTACATTTTTTTATGCCGCGGCAATCAAGGCAGAATAAGCGTGTGGAGCCTCTTGGGATACCTACGTCACACATCCATGGAGGCTCAGGATGCTCCTTTTTATGATCCTTGGCATGCACAGAAGAGGCATTTTCCTACATTGAGGGGTAAGAAATACCTAAATTTGCAGTGAGATTGGCTCTTTTTTTCCCCTTTACAGCAGGAAAATTCTTCCTATCTTGCACCGGCGCAGTGCGAGATTGGGTGATGTAGCCAGAAAAAGGTAGAAGTCAATGGAAGATGATGGTGCCCGGCACTTCCTCCACACCGGGATGAACGAGAATTCCAGGATGGTGCGGGAACCGAGGACTTCTCCAGCTCAATCAAGGGATCTGCGCAATTCAAGATAAGTGTGATTTTTCTTTATTTTCAGTTTAATTCTGCTTTAAAGGTTCCCCTATGTTAAAATGGTAGCAAAACACTGATGTAGTTTATAGACTAATGAGTAAATATATGTGAACATGCCACCAAATTATTTAGTTCAGGTGCACAATGCTAGGCTTGTGATGGTATGATTAGTTTGGTGTGGAGGAACTTGAATATGTTTAACAGAGCTCTGATTTGATAATAATTGGAATGGCAATTGCCAGTCAGGTCTTCTCTAATCCATTCTGACCACATAAATGCTAATTTTGCTGAATGGGCACACATTCCTATATACAACCACCAAAATCTTGTGGAAAGCCCGTCAAAAAGATTGAAATCTGTTATTTACATACAATGCAGCATGGTATGTTAAATAGCATTTGCAAATGACAGACAGATACACGCAATGACACGGGAGGAGGACCCTGCCCAGAAGAGCTTACAATCTAAGAGGTGGGGGATGTGGCACACAATAGGAGGGGGGGTGTGGAATGGAGGGTGAGCAACGAGGGTAAAAAGACATAAGACGATAGGTAGGCTTGAAAGATGGGTTTTCAGGGCTCTTTTGTGTGCAGAAAGGAAGGCCATTCCAGAGAGCTTGGGCTGCTCTAGAAAAGTATTGGAGCTAAGCACGTCACAAGGTTATTGGAGGAGTGAAGAGGGCGGCTAGGGGAGTATTTTTCTATCAGGTCAGAAAGGTAAGTGGGAGAAGAACTGTGGAGGGATTTAAAGGCAAAGAACAGGGGTTTGAATTTGATTTTCAAGTGAAATGAGAGCAATTGAAGAGAACTACAAAGAGATGGTGCAGAAGAGGAACGGTCGGAAGGATGGATGAGTCTGGCTCATAATAGATTGCAGAGAAGAGAGTCGGATTAGAGGAATACCAGAGAGGAGGAGGTTACAGTAGTCCAGATGATAGATCATAAGAGCGTGTACAAGGAGCAATGGTAGCATTTACTAACATTATATCAAGATTGGCAATGATAGGCCATTTCAATGGTTTTGGAAAAAGATGCTCATTGTACTAATGTATTTTAATGTATCTTGTGCAAGCATTTATAAACATTTTCAAGTTTTTTAATGCCTTGTAAATAATTAGAAAACATTGAAAGTGTGAGAGACAGTGAGAGTGTGTACTTTCCTCCTATCTCTAAGAGGTAAAAATCTGGCTTGCCAGCGAAGGCAAGGGCAAAACAAGAAACCCGCACTTCCTAATATCTACATTGTGTCCCCTTGTGTTGTTAAAGTCTGTGGGTAGGGAGCCTTTTGAAATAGGAAAGCCCTAAAGAAGCCTCCTCAGCCGGGGGAATGAGTACAGGGGTTCTCCACCTCTTATCGATTCCTTGATTACATCAAGGATAAAAATAACAAGATAACAACATTGACAAAGGCTCCACCTGTGTTCATGCCAACCCAGCCTAGGTGGAGCTCCTGTCATTGCATTCAGCCAGTGCAGGAAGGGGATGATGACCTTGCTGAACAGAATGACAGGAGCTCTGCCCAGCTGGCCAACCCAATCAGCCTGCTCGTCTGAACATAACCTAAGGATCTTCTGGTTTCTAAAGTAATATTTAAAATATTTTAAAATTCTTTACTGGTTAGGATTGGTGCAAGCCATTTTGTGTCTTTTTAATTTTGTTGACAGTATGTATATATTATGTGGAATGTAAGAGATTATATACATCTGAATTTACTGAAGGATTTATCTGCCATATGCCATTACATTATAGCAAAAATCTAAAGCGTTGAGATTAGAAAGTAGTATAGCTAAACCAGACACAATGGAAGTTATCCATAGACGCTGAATTCCTATTCTATGCAAATTTGTTGTGTAATGTTATTGTTTACTTCATTTGAAAATTTCAATAAAAACATTGAAACAAAAATAAAGTAGCTGAATTCCTCTAACTCATAAAATCTCTCTTTTTGTTAATTCATGGTTACATTTATATTTTTTAAATGCCAGCAGTGTAGATATCTGAATTTTACTTGGTATCATCACTTTTTCTTGGTATTACACTTACCTTTACTTCCACAGATCCCTTGGTCCTTCTGGAGCTGTCTTCCATACGGTCCCATGCCGTCCTGGTTTCTTGCTTCACAGGCGCAGGCATTTACTTCTTTCTTTTTGTGTCTTATTATTATTTTTATTAGCAAACAGGATCTATATAGTGCCAACATATTACGCAGCGCTTTACATTAAATAGGGATTGCAAATGACAGACTAATACAGACAGTGACACAGGAGGAGGAGAGGACCCTGCCCCAAAGAGCTTACAATCTAGGAAGTGGGGGAATTTCACACACAATAGGATGGAGATATGTAGTAGTGGGAAGTAGTGATGATTTCAAAAGACAGAAGAAGACGGGTAGGCAAGTTTGAAAAAATGGGTTTTGAGCACTCTTTTAAATGAGCAAAAAGTAGGAGCAAGCTGAAAAGGATGAGGAAGACCATTCCAGAGAGTCGGGGCAGCTCTAGAGAAGTCTTGTATCTGTGCATGTGATGAGGTTATGAGTGAGGAAGTCATTAGTAGGTCATTGGAGGAGCGGAGAGAGCGGCTGGGGGAGTATTTTTCTATCAGGTCAGAAAGGTAAGTGGGACAAGAACTGTGGAGGAATTTGAAGGCAAAGCACAGGAGCTTGAATTTGGTTCTCAGGTGAAATGGAAGCCAATGAAGAGAACTACAAAGAGATTCAGCAGAAGAGGAGCAGAGGAAAGGATGGATGAGTCTGGCTACAGCATTCATAATAGATTGTAGAGGAGAGAGTCGGGTTAGTGGAATACCAGAGAGGAGGAGGTTACAGTAGTCCAGACAAGAGATAAGAGCATGTACAAGGAGTTTGGTGGTCTCAGGGGACAGGTAGGGGCGGATTTTGGAGATGTTGAGTAGGTGAAAGTGACAGGACCTGGAAAATAGTCTGAATATGGGGGGTAAATGAGACGGCCGAGTCAAAGGTGACACCAAGACAACGTGCCTGAGGGGAGGGCCGAATAAAAGTGTTGTTAACAGTTAGATATATGTCAGGAGGATATTTGGAATTTGAGGGGGGGATGATGATGAGTTCTGTTTTATCCAGGTTGAGTTTCAGGAATCGGTCAGACATCCATGATGAGATGGCTGACAGGCAGCATAAGAAACAGGTCAGGGGTGGACAGATAGATTTGAGTGTCATCAGCATACAGATGGTACTGTAAGCCAAAGGAGGATGTGAGACTACCGAGAGAGGAGGTGTACAGAGAAAAGAGCACCGGTCCAAGAATAGTCTTCTGCCTATGTGACCCAATCTCGCTGCTGTATTTGTAAAAAAAAAAAAGTGCTGATCTCACTGCACATGTGTAAGTTCGGCACCTTTCTTTATTCAACAACTGAAAAGTGCCTTCTGCACATGCTTGATTTACGGCATGCACAAAGCCTGGGCTAATGTACGTATCCCAGGAGGCTCTGCACCCCCATCTAGTCATTACTGCCGCGGTAAAAAAAGGAGAGTCTTTGCCTTTTTTTCTTTGTTAAAAAAAAGGCATTTATTGCAGAAAAAAAACATATTTTTACTTTATATAGAAGAGATATCTTTTCAACACCTTCATTGCTGCATATTCTTTACCTTGTTAATGTTTCCTTCAATGAGCTCTCCAACCTTTTCCCCATCTTTTATATTGGAAGGTATCTAATAACTTTCAATGCAACACCGCAAAGTGGAAAATCCCCAATTATCTAAACTCTGCATAGCTGTAAACCATCAATCATCTAAACTTTACTGCCGTTTTTTTTTTGCAACCCACTGGAGAAACATATAAACTAAAGAAATGCTTGAAAATGTGTTTGAAGCTTTCAAGAGGTCATCTCTGTTAATAATAATATTACAGCAAACTGACATGCCACCCGAGAGATATTTTATAGCTTCTTCCCTACTGCTCATAACTGTCCATGGAGTGAGAAGCATCTGGTTGTAGGTTAGAAAATTGCAGTAAGTTGTAGCACAGTTTTATGTGCAAAAATATTAGCAAAAGCCATGTAAACATGTAAATAATCCAAACATTTCATGATCAGTTTACACGGTGGTCCCATTAAAGGTGTAATAACCAGACACAAAATTACCAGTAACTGTTTAAGACACTGGATACATGGAATACTAGTGGTAAGGTCTGATACAGGACATATGTTTCTAAATCTTTATCTTTTATTGAGCCAATCCACTCTTTTTTATTGAGATTAACTTGGTATGTACGGTAGTTATTTATTACCGCCATTTGCTTTGCCAAACTAAGTAAGTTTTGTTAGGTGATTAGCTCAGTCAGTGTAATTCTAGCTTTTTGACTACTTAGTATACTGTCTAAATCATGCTTCTTTGAAATTTTCCATAACTTCCCAAAAAAAGCTGGCATTCCAAGAATATGAAGTATTCAAAATTGCAGAACAAACATATTGTACTGTGCGAAAAGGACACATAATAAAACAAAAAAATTCAAAAAGTCTGTTTTTTTTTATTCCAAAATGCCTGCTACTTTTGTAAAGTTTTTATTTTGTGCAGTGAAGTATGAATTATGGATCGAGATATCAATTCAATATATTAAATATATAAATCAAACAGAAAAATTGACTTTTACCATTGATACAGGAAGTCATTGGTAAATAACTTCTAGTTAACAAAAATGATTTTCAGTAGGGATTGTACTGCCAGAACTCTGTTGTAGTATTTATCTAGCAGAAAATTCTTAATCAATGGTTTACAGAATACATAGCTATGTATCTAACTGTCACTGGGTAGAGCTCACAATCTAATGTCTAACAAGGTCCAAAGACAATTTTGGAGTGGTCAATTAAGCTATCGGCATGTTTTTATGATGTGGTAGGAAACCCATGCAAACAATGGGGAAATATTTCAAACATAGACAGATAGGGCCTGATTTATTAAAAGTCGCAAAGACTGAATCAAATAGATTATCATGTATGCACCTTGGTGACCCAGAATCTCTTAATCTCTCTTGTTGGCAAATGTTTTCAATCCCGGACCAGGCCCATTACAGGTTTGCTGGATTCATTCACGAAAGTCAGTCTTCTCCAGTCTTGGAGAGCTTTAAAAAATCTGGCTTTTGGTGTCCTGGCTGAAATTTAAAACTAGGACCCTAGGAACTATAAGGTCGGGGTGCTGACCACTTGGCCACCATTCTGACCTCCACAACCTCTGTAGAGGACAATTGCAGCTTTATTTAAAACTGCAGCACTAAAGTTCCTCCAGAAGTTCCTGAAGATTAATAAATGTAACTTCTATATCTGTTTAAAAGTTCTTTTTCATTTTACATAATCTGCATAAACTGGAGTAGTGTTTACATTAGTTCTGGTTTCAGGACCTTCAGTTAAGGTGGTGTCATGAATTTCCTGTTTGCCAGATGACTGAGGTATCTTTGCTCGCTCATGTTCTTGCCCATAGCTTTACACTAACGAGTGTATTATGGTGTGCAAATGTGTGCAGGATTGCAATCATGGTTCACAAAATGTGTTCCTAGGCTTAACACTAGTGCCAAAGGGCTGTTTAAGAGCCAACCTGATCTTCAATCACTGGGCCTGATTTAATTAGGGTTTTACATTTTTATCACCCAGAATAGATTTCTTCAAACTCATTTGCTATCTGTTAAGTAAATCCTGGATCAGATACATTCCAGGTTTGCTGGATCTCCCAGCATCACTGGTGAAAGTGTATCCTCTCCAGCCTAGGAGAGCTTTAATAAATCAGACCCACTGATGTTGCTTGACACAGTATGCAAGTAGTAATAAATAAATATGATTAGCAATGGATTGATTGCATGGGCAAGGCATCGGAATATTTTAACACACAGAGTGTCCCTTCCAGTGTTCTATCTTACTAGAACTGAAACCTGGGTTCTGATATTCTAAAGACATTACTTGCTATTTTAAGTGAGAACTAATGGCCCTCCGAGTTCAAATAGAACAATCACAAATATTACCGGTAAATACATATTTAAGAATTACAAGCAAAAGTGATTAGGAGAGAAGTACATTTTATCAACCTAATTTAAATCTTTGCATGGTCTGCTCAGAAAAGCTACTACTAAAATGAGCAAATAGCACAAAAATGAATTAGAGACTTGAAACTTATTTACAGCTTAAAGGTATATGATCAAGAAACCACTAGACTCTTGCTTTCTAAGACTAAGTTCAGGCAGACAGGTGGAAACCATTTGGTTACCTGTTCCTGATCACTCAATTTTAACTACTAATAAGCAGTGAGGTTCTCTGAATATTGCAAAGGGTCATCTGCTGTCCTTTAGGTTACTTTCAATTTCTTTACATAACTGCTCATTGTAACATATGGACTAATTTATCAAAGTTCTCCAAGAACTCTCCGAGAAAATAGACTATCATGGCAGAACCTAGGTAGTCCAGCAAACCTGGACTAGATGTGGCCCAGGATTGAAACCCTTTTCCAATTAGTAGCTAATGAGTTTGCAAAAATCTAATCAAGGTTTGCTGGATCATCCAGGTTCACCCATGATAGTCTATCTTCCCCAATTTTGGGGAGCTTTAATAAATCGAGTCCATAGTATCAGGCATTTTCTTTAAGAGATAATTGGTCAATGGGATCTGTGGGAGAAGAGACTTTTGCAGAGAATTTAAGCTCAGTCCTATGATTGAGACTAGCTATTTTGGGGGTATCCTGAATTATTTCCCAACCTGTTTCCTATTTTTTTGCTGCAAATTAATAAATTAATTTATTCTTTTGCCATAGTGAAAGTTAGCCCATTTTTGTAATACAACCTGGGAAAGAACCACACATAATTGTGAATGTGTTTGAGATCTTATTGCTATGAAGGTGTACTAGGAGCATTATAAAACACATAAAATAAAGAGTTAGGGCAGGTTAAGAGCTGCCTTGGGATTGAGCAGTAATGCATGGCTCCCGGGGGCTGGCACCTTGGTACCTGCTTGGTTACTTGGATCACCGCTTGGTATTTCTTAAAGAACCAGTAGCGGGAGTACCACTCACTTCTGCCCCAATTCATTCTCTATGGGGCTGCCAAGGGAAGAAGCTACTTGTAGCATCTTTTCCAAGGCAGTGGCTCACTGGCATGAGGAAGGGGTAACCTCACTGCAACTTCATGGCCAATCTGAACATATCCTTAGATCAGGGTTTGTCGATCTTTTAAATATGAAGGAACACCTTGAAATAACTTTCAGGGAACCTTCATGGAACCCCTGCTATAATTAATATATCAACGGTTCACAATACATTAGCTAGTAGTCAGTAGAAATAATGCCTACATTGTTGGCCAATGGAAGAATGTCAACTCTACAGATATCCAAAACAATCATTGGTATCCATTAACCTAACATCAATCACAAACTGCTCATTGCTTAAGGAACCCCTAGAACCATAGGGAAACCCTGCTTTAGATATTTTAAAGTATCTTTTTTTTTATTGAAATCATTACTAAGAGAGCTGAAGCTCAAATGGTAATGACCTTCTGTATTCTAGGGATTAAGTTTAGCTGTAGCTTTTAGGTGAGAGGAAGGTTAAAAGTAGAGTCAACTTAAAATGGGGAAATCATTTATTTACCAATATTTCTTTGGGTGTTGAAAACTCTATACCAACAATTAGAGACTGGTTTTCTAAGCCAACATACCAGTTGTGTATGACAGTAGGAAAGCTTGAAACCTGTTTTGACTATTAAGGTGGTCAAGAACGTACTGCATAAAGATTCAGGCAAAGTAGTACAGATAGTCCCCGGGTTACATACGAGGGACTGAAGGTTTGTTCTTAAGTTGAATTTGCAAGTCGGAACAGGTAAAATATTTTAATAAATACTCAACATTTTATTAGGCTGTGTGGTGTCAGGTACTGTAAAAAATCCTCACTGTGAATAAATCACAAACACAGAAAAAAAAAACTAGACATTTATTACCTTCTGGAGCAAGCTGTGCTTTAATGTGCAAAAAGAAACAACTGCAGAGTTTGACTTGGTCATTAAAGAATTACAAGATGTTACAGATCAGCTCAGCTCTTAAGATCACCACAACCTCAGCTCTGTTACTTAAAAGATTTCTTCTACAAGTCATGCAAACTGCCCCCCTCCCATCAAGCCTCCGTTCTGCACACAAGCGAGCAGGGAAGCCCGTTCGTTTCTAGGAGTCATCTTTATGTCGGATGTCCTTAACTCTAGGACTACCTGTATACTTATTTCAGAAGGAACCTCATTCATAAGGCAAAGCTCTGCATGAAATCTAGTTATGTACGAGGTTCAGTACCTGCTTTTCTCATTGCTGTAAGCTTTGACATTGAAAGACCGCTAATAGCATTAATCTAGCCAAGCAGGAGCTCATATTGACATTCATATCTATTTTGCAGGAGCTCGGGACAACTACCACTATCTACTACCTTATCCCAACCTTGTCAGTGGAAATTATTTAACTGGAGGCCCCATAAAGGATCTTCTACTTATCTGGCAGGCACACCGCATGGTTTTTCTGCCAACAGAAAAATAAAATAAACAGCTAGCAAATCTGAATATGATTTCATCTCATACTCCTATGGGGAGCTTTGACAGTTGTACAACATAATTCTTAAGAACTAAGCCTGTTTTTTAGTTTTTCACCTTGAAAAACCTGGATGTACTATTTATGCTGTCACAAAAATAGCATGCAAGTAAACAGAGATGAAACAGATGGTTTGTTTTTACTTTCATGAACTACAGGAGGCTTTTATCACCCTATACCTCAGACGGTAGGCCAGGGCTTTCTCCTCATTAGAACTCAAAGATTATATATTGTAAATGTTCAGTAAAACTAAACATGAAAAACAGCACAAATCAGATGACAAGCATTACTGTCTAATGGTATTTTCTTTAAGTAGAATAAAATGGTTTTGTTTATAGACAAAATTCCTCTGGAATTTATGTTTTTACTGCAAACGTATAAATATATATATATATAT
>NC_092859.1:147628949-147640603 GCF_032062135.1 Pyxicephalus adspersus
AGTCCTCCGTGGTCAAAGACTGACCAAGGACTTCCTCCCATTTAAGCATATAGGCAAATTTGAAGGAACTACCCCTCATGGATGCATGTAGGATACGGTATATAGAGGAGATCGTTCCTTTGGAGTAAGGGCCAGCCGCACAAAGACGCTCAAATGATGTACAAGCCTGGAAGGTAGCAGAGGACTGTAATGAGAGATATTTTTTTTATATTTTTTTTTTTTTTTTTTTAACTTTATCTTTTGCAGTAAGCTGCAAACATATTTAAGTAAAAGTTGCCAGACATGTACGAAACAAAAAATAACCACCTACACACAATTTTATAATGATCATATAAGCAAAAAAAAACAAACATTCAGTTTTCAAATGTTCGTACTATCCATTTACATACTGTAAAATAAAAAGATATCTATGGTAGGAAAAAGTAGGATCCTAATGTTTTTGTAAATTATGAAATTAAAGATCTAGATTAAAAAACAATTTGAGAATGAACAAAAGAAAAGAAATCAAGATCCGTTTGTATGATATTTATCCAAAATACTAGCAAAGTTTAACACATTTAGACCAGCTTTTCCCGAGGATGCCAGGGTTTCCTCAAACTGTGATGAATTGGCCCTTTTATTTGATGACGCCTGCTTTAGGACTACAACGATGCTTAAGGTGACTATAAAGGTGTTAACCAACCCACCACTGTAAGAGGGCATTATTCCCACTGTCCACCAATTTGAGAGGCTTTTTTTCCACTGATGTGCAAAATAGGGTTTTAGTACTGTTTCGTGAGGCCCAAAAATTATTTGAAGGGTTCATCAAAGCTGAAAAAGGCTCCTTTGGACCCTAAAATATTGTGATCAAATTCTTCTAGAAGATTTCCTTATTTTCAAGGATGTCCAACTCCTGGGGGCCACATGTAAGTCACGATTTTCATGATTTTCTCTAAATCATACCATAATGAATTTAATGCAGTTCTATGGAGGAATATAAATGATGTGTTTGGATCCTGACCCTTGAGGACTGTCGATGTACAACCTTGACCTAAGCAATTAGGGGAACTTGGAATTTTATATGCAATTCAAGTCTTTTAGGATGCGACAACTGTTTTTGGCAGTTTTTTATTTAGCGTACACTGCCTCACTCAGCTCATTTGTAATGCGTTAAGGTTTCTGGGCAATAGTAACTCCTGAGCGCATATGTAAAAGGATCATCAATAATGGGTGCCTACTGGTGGACATTGGGCAATCCTGAACCTGAAATGGCAGAGGTGCAGTATCCCTGGAAAAAGTTCCTCCAAGGAGGGAAGTGTGCCATAGTGTGCAAGTATGGACATGCTTGCACATTATTGCAATAGAGCAATCCACCCAAAAACATTTACATTCGACTTTATTGGTATAAGGTACAAAGCTTGTAAAATGTAGCAATTTATTATTGTAGTAATATTACTGTTTGGCCAGCCTAAATAGTTTATACTTCGATATCTAGTTATGTTTAATTAGGTCTGCCATTAGAAATCATTGGAACATTTTTGTTCTCTTGAAATCTGCAATTGAACTCTGCTGCAGTGTCTTGGTAATTTCAAAATCTCAGGGTATTCTGTACTATTTATAATTTAATAACACAAAACATCGGCTCAGCCTTTTTGCTGTAGGTTCTCACATACAATATAACTAAATATATATGTTGATGATAAGTGATGATAATGTTCATTCACAACCAAATCAACATATACCTTCAGAAATGTATAGTACTGGTATCTATGTAAATTTAGGATAAACAGAAATATAACCACAGTACAGAAACAAAACAAAACCTAGGAGGAGCCATTCTTTCTAATGTCTTCATTTTGGTTAAGATTAGACCTTTCTCTACTAACCAACATATAGAGTAATATATAGCCATTTAAAGCTTTGGCTATACCCAACCTTGGCGGTCATATCAGGTACAAGGCGGCAATTTAGGAAGCACAGCTGTAATAAAACTTTTATTGGTTTGTTCATATTTGCTACACTACTGTAAAAGAGCTCAGTTGTGTTCAGTACGTCATAGGAAACCCTAGCAAACTCTGGAGGAACTTTGGCTGAGGATGGCTGCTCTAGGGTCATGTGTCTTCATGGATAGATTGACACTTATATTGCCATATATATACCATACATAATACAAAAAATACTAAAAAAAAAGTTGTGCTGCAGTGCAATTAAAATGCTGATAGGAGCAGAATAGCTGAGAGATAAACTCATCAGTAAGCTGTTTCTTCTTCCACTGTCCAGTTACATGCTGGGAAGGGACAGGACCTGTAAGTGTTAAGGTGCGTACACACTTCCAATTTTTATCGTTCCAATTTGTGTGTACAATATCTACGAACGATCGTGTCGTTACCTCTATGTGCAGGATCGGTGCTATACGATCGTTCATATATATCGTGCATGAACGTTCGTCGTTCGTTTTCCAACGATAATAATTGGAAGTGTGTATGTAGCTTTACAACTGCATCAGATAAAAATCTGGTCTTACACTCTACTAGATATGTTTTGTAGAGAACTTAACAGATAGAAATATAAATCCTTTGGCAGGTAAAACAACTCTCACATATGTATTTCATCTGTTATCTGTTCATCTTTAATGAACTATGAACAATGGGGACTTGGCCTGTTGATCTAGTAGACATCCTAAATGAACATGTATATTTCACAGCAGGTAACTGGTTCAGCCTGTCTATTGGATTAAACCTCAGTATAGCATTTCGATCACTCAGGCATTGGATATAGAAGTGCAAAAATGTCTTAGTAACTTCACCTGGCGTACAGCCTAAGCACAAAAAAATACAGCTGCACTCAACTGCTGTATATTTTTATTGCTCTACCATATGCAGAACACCTGATCGTCTCCATTTAACACATTTCAGTTGACACAAGCCTTCCCATGATGTTACAACATACTGGGAGAAAATGTTCCAGGCAATAT
The DNA here is from genome assembly GCF_032062135.1 of Pyxicephalus adspersus. Lineage (NCBI taxonomy): Eukaryota > Metazoa > Chordata > Amphibia > Anura > Pyxicephalidae > Pyxicephalus > Pyxicephalus adspersus. Next base: position 147,631,903 of record NC_092859.1, read on the forward strand.
TTAAAGTAGTTTGTGTGGGTTTCCTCCAGGGATTCTGGTTTCTTTCCACATTCCAAAAACATGCAGTTAGGGTAATGTTTTCCCCTCCTAATTGGCCATAGACAGTTAGTGACATATGACTATGATAGGGATATTAGATTGTGAGCCTCTTTGGGGGAAAGTTAGCAATAGGACTTAAATTGCTGCGTAATGTATCAATACAAGTTAATAATAACAACAATAGCACAATACAATACCCGCTCTCTTCGCTCCTCCAATCACCTACTAATGACTTCCTCTCTCATAACCTCATCACACGCACAGCTCCAAGACTTTTTTAGAGCTGCCCCAACTCTCTGGAATGGTCTTCCTAGTACTATTTGGCTTGCTCCTAGTTTCTGCTCATTTAAAAGAGCACTCAAATTTTTTTTCAAACTTGTCTACCCGTCTTCTTCTGTCTTTTAAAACCCCCACTACTTACCACCATTCCATATCCCCCCTCTTATTGTGTGTTACTTCCCCCACCTCCTAGAGTGTAAGCTCTTCTGGCAATGATCTTCCCCTCCTCCTGTGTCACTGTCTGTATCTGTCTGTCATTTGCAACCCATATTTAATGTACAGCACCGCGTAATATGGTGGCGCTATATAAATACTGTTTAATACCAATAATAATAATACAAATAATACATCGCTCTGCTACATGCTTTTGTGTACTGAGCCGTCCAGCTCCCTTTGTCCACAGAACCAGGGTTAGGAGCATGAACTCCCAATTTAGAAGATGTGTCAACACTAATGTTTTAGGCATTTTATTTTAAGCAAACATTCTGGATCAACAACAAAGCCTGGCTTCTTAGTTTAAAAAAAGAGGGGCAGTGGGGGCAACAAGAGAACATTTTACGACTATAATTAAATAATTATGACAATATAATTGATGATCACTTCTTTTATAGAAAAGTTGGCCACCTGACATTGGTTAGTGGAAACTTTTTTCAGTTTATTTAGTTTGTTACTGATGTTGTTTTCTCATGTTAAACAGCAGAATTCCTATGGGAACATGTGGAATCCTTACAGGCCTGGGAGCATCTAAGATCCCATCTAGGGATACACATATTCCTGTCAATTAACTACTCTGTCACTTGTAGGAGTTAACAAGACTTCCTGCACGGAGAGGAGAGTTTTCTCTTCCAAAATATGCAGTTCTTGGAACTCTTAAAGTTTTCTGTTTATGAAAAGACAATTAGTCATCTGAGTTGGTTATGTAAAGCCCTGACTCATAACTGAATGTAATAAGTCTTATCTTTATTACATGCTGAACTAAAGAGTCTGGCAATTTGTTTTATCTTAAGCAAAAGATAGAGGCTTAAGTGTTCACTTAAAGACGTTGGGCCTGATTTATCAAAATTCTCCAAGACTGGAGAAGTTAGGCTTTAATGGGTGAATTTGGGTGATCCAGCAAACCTTGAAAGGATCCGGTCCAGGATTAAAAACATTTGTTAACTAATAGAAAATGATGTTAGGAAATCTATCCTAAGTTTGCTGGATTAATTTGTAAAATTACCATTGCACAACCGATTCAGGTTGGTCCACCTTTCTCATGCATAATCAACATTGAGTCCAAGGACAGTTTGTCACCGATAAGTTTTCTATCAAAGAAACATGGAAATGGCACAAACTGGCGCTGATAATAAAAAAACTTCCATATTATATCATACAAGTGTTAAAATGGGGTACAATAGGTGGCATGACCTCTAATGTGTTTTATGCAAAAATGTGATTAATCAGGGTGTGGTCATGGTGTCTGAAATGGTTCTGCCACCTGTTCCACCTTGTGTTATTCAACCATGATAAAATAGAAAACTTTATTGGATCAATGAATGTTTGTGCCATTGCAAAATTATTAACTTAAGAAAAGATGGATAACAATAGCAGCTTCGAATATCTTTTGGGCCTCAGTTGGCCAAGTGTCCGCACTTTCTTTCTGGGTCTATACACCTGTATTGTTCATTATGGGTATGTTGCACTCCTTGTTCGATTCCCATATTAATTGTATATAAAGTCGGACAAGAACAGGGAGTTGTTGCTCCTGTAGTATTTATAGATATATAAGAAGTCATGATTGACTCAGCCAATCAGATATCACCAACAACTAAAATAATTCTGTACATATTGTGAATAACCCAAACAATGAACCAATATATCATACTATCAGTGTCCAATATCTTTTGGGGACTGAGGTGGTCACATATCCACACTTAAGTTCCTGGGTCTTTACACCTGCTGTAATCATTATGGGTATGTTGCACTCCCTGTTTGATTCCCTTATTCATTGTATATAACACTGGACAAGAACAGGTAGTCGCTCCTGTAGTATTTCTAAAAAAATAAAAAGCCAAAACTGACTCAACCAACCAGATATCACCTACAACTAAAATAACACTGAGTACATTGCAAATAAACCAAACAATATACCAGTATATTGTAATATCGATGCCATGTGCCAACTATACTCACCTCTGAGACTCTGGATCACTAATACTCCGTTTAGATTTAACAGTCTAGTCAATGGGCCTGATTTATGAAAGCTCTCTAAGGCTAGAGAGGACACACTTTCATTAGTGAACTTGGGTGATCCGGCAAACCTCAAATGGATTTAGTCCAGGGTAGAAAAAATTTGCTAACAAATAGCACATGACCTTTAAAAAGTTTATTCCATGTGCGCTGAATATTCCATGTGTGCTGAATCACCCAGGTTCACTGATGAAAGTGTATGCTCTCCAGCCCTAGAGAGCTTTCATAAATCAGGCACATTGTTCCATCGGTCTAAAGCAAAACATTATCTACTAAATCAGACCACCCTTGTTGTAGTCGGGTTTTACAATCTTATTTTAAGTTCCCCAACATTATTTAGTGATCTGCCAAGCCATAGCCACTAAATGAGCAGCTTTTGGGGAGGATACAGTGGTGTGCCACCTGTTCCATTGAACTAAACAGCAATGTCTGTATAGTGCTCCATCGTTCTAATTTATACTACGATAGATTGCAAGCTCTTTTGGGCAGGGTCCTCTACTCTTCCTGTGTCATTGTTTGTATCTGTGATTTGCAAACCCCTATTTCATGTACAGCGCTGCATAATATGTTAGAGCTTTATAAATATAGTTTAAATAATAATAGTTGAGCGTGTTTACGAAGCTTAAGCAATGTGAAAGCACATAAGGAGAACATACAATCTGATAGCAATTCATGTGGTCAGCTCCAAATACAGCTTTTTTCTTCACATGAAGGAAAAGAATTACAGCTGTAGGTGAATTTAAACACGGCAGATATTTAATGCATATGCTTCAACTTAGTAATACAGAGATTATACCATGATGTCAAACACTGACTTCTACTTTCTCGTTAAATGATGAACTGTCACTGTTCCCTTAACAACCGCCATTCCAAGCAGTACTTTAGCTAAACAAACCAAAGAAAGCACATGAGCCATAGCTTGTAGTAACCTACTGGGTAGGATAAATCAATATTAATTTGGTATGTACGGAAAATGGCCTTTATGTCTACATCTTCGTCGCTAATGATGCTACTCCAGCCTCGTTTAATGTTATGCGCGGTTGTACAGGCTCCATATTTGTATTGAAATTGCTTACTCTATTTCATTGCACACTATGAGCTTCCCTCCTTTCCAACATGCTAATAAAATGTTGTAGTTTCAGCAACTACTATAGATTGCTTTAAGAAAAAGCTGGATGATTTCTAGAAGCACAGAACATAACTGGGGATTAAAGCTTTAAAGTAAAAATCCCAGTGACTGTTGATCCAGGGAACATCCGATTGCCTTAAGGAATCAGGAAGGAATTATTTTCCCGTTGAAGCAAATTGTACCAGGGTTTTTTTTTGCCTTCCTCTGGACCAACTATGTCCATGGGTTTGTTTTTTTATCTGGGATATATTTATTTCCATAGTGGTAAACTTGATGGACTTATGCCTTTTTTTAACCTAACTATGTAAAAATAAAAAATGGGTGGGGGATTTTTAAAAACATAGTGGGATTCTGATAAGCCAAACTTCTCAAAGGTAGATACAAGGGGGGACCTAAAAGAAACAGGACTGTCCTCCGTGTGGCTGGACCGTGAGTGGAGGGGGTTTGATTAAGGTTAGTGCTTGTTCCCTCATCCCTCGTTAGACAGTAGCCAGACGGACGCCTCTGTGAAATGATCTTACTCCTCAGGCAGTGATTGTTTTTGTCTTTTCTTGTTACCCTGTCAAAATTGTGATGCCAAATTTCAGGGAGTAAAATTTTATTTTCTTGTGTCCGCCTGGCTACTGATTGGTGAGGGATGAGGGAACAAGAACTGACCCTAAACCCCCTCCACTCCCTGTCCAGTCACATGGAGGACAGTCCTGTTTGTTTTGGGTCCTACCAGCTATTTGTTGTAAGAGGGGACACATAGAGTTGACTGGGGAAATGCCATAGTTGCATTCCTTGCCATTTGGAAAAGTTATGACTTGAAAGTTCCCGAAGGATTTAGGTTCATTTGTCACTTGTGTTTTGGTTGGAATCTGTAAGGAGAGGGGAAGAGGAGGTTAATGGCCTCATTGTACCTGGGGGAATTGCAGGTTCTACCTAATAGGTGTCATTGCAGAGGGGGCAACCATAGAAAAGATAATCTTGCTATGCTTGAACATTGCATTGAAATTGCTGCTGTGTTTTGGTTGTTCTAACAGACCATGTTCCCAAGCCAAAGGAAGCATTTTAAAATTAAATTAGTGGCAATATTTTCTAGTTTTACCCAATGTTTCCTGATTCAAACAGTACCCATCAAAAATTTGGACCATCTAAATGGCATTTAGTTCTGAATGGGGTCCAGGAAACATATGCCACTTAATTTTGGATAGTTAAAGTTGTGTATTGCTTATCCTGTGTGATTTATGTGACAGCAGGAAATTAATTAATTATCTTCTCAAGACAGGAGCTTCAGATTTTAAAAGGGAGGGTTTGAAGGAAGTAAAGAAAATGAGGTAGGATATTCATCTTCATTATTCATGCAACTAATCCTTCCAAACTAAGGGAGCGTTCTGGAATTCCATCTCCTTAGGTCTTTCCTTACCCGCAATGGTAAGGCTGTATGTTGGTTATGGTATGGTTAAGGAATGCTAACCCCCTGGGTTCTTGGTGGAATTTTAGCCCAATGGGAATGGAGAAAATTGGTAGGTTTTGGGGGCATTCTAAGCCTTTTTTTAATTTATGTCCTTATTTTAAAGTTAGAGAGAGTTAGGTACTGAATTCTGACAATACATTGGGGAAGGAAACATCTGGTCCTATGGCAAAAAACATTCCATCAGCATAGTTTACCTTGTAAGTGTTTTTTTTTTTTTAACAATTAGGGGTGGTGGAAGAATTTTTTTGAGGGAGAAGAAAGTTTATAGGGTTTGTTATGAAGTTTGTGTGGTTAATGTGGCATCCAACTTATGTGATGAATCGACGACCACAAAAAAAAATATATGGTCTCTCATTGACAAACTATTAAGGTGATGGTTTTTGAAACACAAAGATTATTTACATGAAACTTCTAATAAAATACTGTTTAGGACTTTTTAATTCTATATATGTTGGTCGACATGCAGGGATCTGATACATCAAATCTAATGGCCCCCATAACAAACTCAAAGAAATTAGGCTGGAATTACCTATTGCACTGATTCCTTCACAGTGTTGAAGCCAATCTTGGGATGCAATTGTATTTTATAATAACTAACCTGAATGTACTTTATATTTTATAAACTTTTTTTTTAAGTTCTGTGCTCCCCATGCAAGCCATCTTTCTCTTGCTTGTTGCTTCTACCAGCAGTAGTAGGAACTACTGTTAGACTAGCATTTCTTTGGTTTGTGGCTTTGAGAAAGGGGTCATTTTTTAGGAAGGGGGGTGAGTAAGATGTTTCATAGTTTTGTTATAAAGTAGGACTAAATGGTGTTAGGGGTGGGTATGCTGCACCAAAATAATGTGGCATTTGTTTAAAAGTATATGGTACCTTTAGACACACATACAGTGCATTTATAAACTACCTAAATTACCCAAAATGTAAGAATTTTTTTTTCTCAGTTGAATTCACTAGGTAGACCATGTCACCATATTATTAAATAAAATATGTGTATTTATCTATTTTTGTATGTTTCTTTCTTGTAAGCATTTCCTTGTGTAGTCACCCAGAAGGGTCTGGACACATCTTGGACTCTTGGAGTTGTCATTAAAGTGACACTCTAAGGAAAGATCCTCAAACATTCTAAACAAAGCATTAGCCTACTGCCCCAGACTTTGGGCAGTGCAAATAAATATACCCCAGTGTCAGTAGGAATATACAATGCCACAGGCTCAGTGGTCATTGGGAAGAAAATTAGTTTCTCATCATTGCTGTAAGTTGGAGCAATAGTGTCCCATCCTATTGAAAGATTGTGTATTTTAGGGGTTATATAAAGAGAAGCAATGGGCCACATCTAGCCTGCTGGCTGCAGTTTGGAAACCTATATTCTATAGTATTCCACTTTGTTCCTCCCTAGCAGCTACAAAAAAAGTTGTGTTGGGAAGCGAAAGCAAGGTTGGAGCTGAACCAGCAAAAAGAATCAGACTTGGAGTACCAAAGAAGGAATTACCATATATACATTTTCCTAGATGTAAAGTGAATAAGCAATTGAAGAGAAGAAAGGCTAAAGATGGCTTTTGTGGCATACTAATACATAATTTAATAATATATGCATTCTAAACAGAGTGTACCTGTCAATAATAAATGTGACTTAATTAGTCAAAATATAGATCTCACATATAATCAACATACTGAGTGTTTATGAATGTCCTGTCTATGAATGTCCTGTCTCCAACGCGTTTCGCCCTGGGGCTTCTTCAGGGAATTTTAAGAGACTTAGCTGGTTATAATATCAAAGAAAAAAGGGGGGAGTATATATGAGAAAACATTAGTAAAAACATTAACATATATACACAAGGTAGGTATTTATACACCGATTACATACAAATCACATTTCATGGGTACACATGACAATGGTAATCAGGGTAATCAAACATTCATTTCTAAAACAAGGTATGTATACACCAATTACATACAATTCACATTTTATGGTTACACGTGGTAATCAATATATAATATAATACATCATTCGTAATTAGCTTATACTTTGCTCCAAACATTATGATCATGAATAATACTTAACATGAAAAATAAGTAAGATTCTGTTTCCAGCGGTTTCCTTTCTATAGAAGGTAGTATTGACTTTCTCCTCAGGTGTGGGCAATACATAGGTATCTAAGAATGGTACTTTGTGTTTGTGGTAATTCATAGTAAATTTTAAATTATATGAATTTATTTGAATTTCTAAAAAGAATTCCTGGAGGGAGGATTCAGAGCCTGAAAATGTCATCGATATACCCTTTCCAGGTAAATATGTGTTGTGTATATTGGATTATATTTGGATGTTGATGGTGCACATCTTGTGCCCATTTATACCCCCTGGACCTGTAGATAGTATTCTTTTTTTAACGATAAAGATGTTTCTAGTGAGTATGTATTCTAATAGTAGGACAATGAAATCTTTGAAGGTACCATTGGCAGGGTAGTGACGTTGTAGTGTTTTTGGATGATAGCGAGTCCTTGGACCCTGCTTCACAATCAATTCCTGAGTGCAATAAAATTAGGGCTTATTTGCCAACTAACTGCTAGTAAAGAAATATGTTTCAGCTCTGTTTTTAATTACAACATCATCCTTTGTAGACCATAACTTACTTCAATATGCAGTAAACCCAGCAGTATTTCTACTTTAAGGACCAAACTATCCACATAATAAAACAACACAATCACCTATCTACTCCCAGCACATACAATTTGCAGTAAGTATTTAATCAACATAAAATAACATTAAATATTTGAATTGTAGACATTTATGCCCTATCTTTATCCCAATCCAAGGTACTTAAACACCACCTTAAAGTGTCTTAACATCAATACCCAGCTCATCCTAGATGACTCACATCTCCCTAAGGAACAAGTTAGTCCTAATATTATGTAGCTGAAAACACATTTTGATATTATTTTGGAGTCATTTTTTTAGTTCGATTATGATATTGTGAACAAATATGATTTAGATATTTTGATGCTCAAAACTGCTAATACTCAAATTTTTCATGTTGTATTGTATTGTATGTATTGTATTATAAATTGATTACCATGTGTACCCATGAAATGTGATTTGTATGTAATTTGGTGTATACATACCTTATATATAGGTATTAATGTTTGATTACCCTGATTACAATTACCATGTGTACCCATGAAATGTGATTTTTATGTAATTGGGGTATACATACCCACCTTGTGTATATATTTTAATGTTTTTACTAATGATTTCTCATATATACTTCCCCCTTTTTTTCTTTGATTTTATAACCAGCTAAGTCTGTTAAAATCCCCTGAAGAAGCCCCAGGGACAAACGTGACTGAAACTGAGACAGGACATTCATAAACACTCATTATTTTGTTCATACGAGATCTATATTTTGACTAAATAATTCACATTTAATAATGACAGGAGCACTCTGTTTAGAATGCATATTTTATTAAATTATGTATTAGTTTGCCACAAAAGCCGTCTTTAATCTTTCTTCTCTTTAATTCCTGCAAGAAGAATAATTAGACACTCGTAGAAGAGTTATTGCATGTA